>NC_088227.1:41423896-41548896 GCF_036934945.1 Oncorhynchus masou masou | reverse complement strand
CCTCCCCTCTCTCTGTCTCTAATACAGTCATCTCCTCCCCTCTCCTCTCTCTCTAATACTGTCATCTCCTCCCCCCTCCCTCTCTCTCCAATACAGTCATCTCCTCCCCTCTCTCTAATACTGTCATCTCCTCCCCTCTCTTTCTGTCTCTCATACTGTCATCTCCTCCCCTCTCTTTCTCCCTAACACTCAGACTTGGGAGGAGAATGCTGGGAGAACAACACGTGTAGTGCAGTAGTGTATGCAGGCAGGTTTTAGTCGCAGGCCAGCACAAGCACGCATCTGATTTAGCTTATCAAGTAATCAATTAAAACCTTAATTAGTTGAATCAGGTGGTCCAGTATTGGGCTGGTTTGGTAGAAAAACCTAGCGCACGCTGCAGGCTGTTCAGAAATCATAAATGAGGAACGCTGTGTAATTACACAGACAAGACAACGACTCCATGAGATATAATCCTTCCATCTACTCCTCCAGTCTTTCATGTTCTAATGTGACTCCGGAGAAGACAATCAGACAGTAATCACGGTCAGGCTAATGATGATGGAGTCATTAAGTCTGCTTCCTAATCATAGAACAAATGAATTGTATTTTTAATAAATCAGCCAGCTGAGGAGAAAACTATCACGACAGTGACAAGAAAATACAAAACTCTGCCTGAAGTCAACTGAAACTCAACCACACTGCAGAAACAGGCATTAAGAAGCCATAAAATGATGGATGTGATTTAGAAGGTAATTAGGGTGGGTATGAAAAAATTGTGCAGAAACAACCAGGCCATTCCCAACAAATGCCCCAATTACATGTCAAATCACTACAAGTGCTATTTGATTCGCCAGATACTCTACACAACCATGTTCTGATAATACCAAGCACGAAGAGGGACTGATCAAACCGCCAATGGATGAGAGAGTGAGAGAGAGAGAGAGTTTTTGTTTACCTTACTTGCTTTGGCAATGTTAACACATGTTTCCCATGCCAATAAATCCCCTTGAATTGAATTGAATTGAGAGAGAGAGAGAGAGAGAGAGAGAGAGAGAGAGAGAGAGAGAGAGAGAGAGAGAGAGAGAGAGAGAGAGAGAGAGAGAGAGAGAGAGAGAGAGAGAGAGAGAGAGAGAGAGAGAGAGAGAGAGAGAGAGAGAGAGAGAGAGAGAGAGAGAGAGAGAGAGAGAGAGAGAGAGAGAGAGAGAGAGAGAGAGAGAGAGAGAGAGAGAAAAATTCAATACCGGTCCCTTACAGGGTTAATTCCGAGTGGTTAAAGGGTTAAGTGTAGGTATTAATTCCAAGTGGTTAGGGCTATGGTTTGGGGAAGGCTTATTAAAACAAAACAAAACTGTCACCCTTTGGGAAATGTGGCCTGTTTTCATCAGGTCAGAGGCATTTCTAGGACAGTGAGATATTTCACACACATTCCCAGGATGAAGGCAGATCTTGGCTGTCCTTGTTCAATAGGGCCATTAGACGTCTTTCAGCGATGTTCCTATCCGCAGATTTGTTGTTAAATATACAAGCAGACACATTTGTTTCCAGTCTCTGAAAGACTATGTTGGGCGCTGCTTCATGCTCTGGCTCACATTCCTCCCCCAAGGCTTTTTATGAAGAAGGAGCTGGACACTAACAACAATCTTTCGGGCGAAACAGAAAAGAACTGACCAGATGCAATGGCTTCAAGTGATTCCTCTCATCAACACGAATTTTGACGATGGAAGCATCTATTAGCTACATGATGACATTCAACATGTTTCAACCGGAATATATAGCGGAGAGAGTTTTCAAACAAAAGAGTTGGATTTAGCTCAAGCTAGAAGCTCAGCTCCTGCCCACACAAGCACCGAGAGAGTAGATTACAAATATGGTCCCTAGCTAAGTCAATTATTTTGTCCTGCAAGCCACCTAGCTAACCTTTTAGTGCAGCTACTGAAACCCATATGGTGTATTACTGACTAACAAACTACTGTGTTACAGTGTGGGGGGATGTAACTAGGTAGCTCGGTAAACAAGTATTTGACTGTGGGGAGGGGGGGGGGGGTAAAGCAGGTGTGAAAAGTCTTAGGAAGGTAGTTCTTACACTGTATGAATTGTTGAGTATGGGAGATTGAGGGAAAATGTCACCAACACATTTACTGTCTAAGCACAACCCTGCACAACCTCCCCCCAAAATGTCTTCATCTTAAAGTACTGTCTTTAAGCCTCCCCCAGCCCACTGACTTTGACAGATCTTGTCAATAGCAGCCCTTGGCTGGGGAATGTTGTAGACATGGTCTTTATATTGTGATTTGAGAATTTGCAGAGAGAAGAATGTTGTGTCATTGCTGTTGTAGCCTTGATGTTATACATTTCAGTGTCCCTGGCTGGTTTCTGTCCCACAATCTTGTAGTGCTTCATAACCACAAGGTGTGTCTGCTCGCTCACGCTTGTGAACATGACCCCACTTTGGAGTACTTTTCAGTGGGGCAATATGGAATGACACCAGAGTTTTACCAAAATAAAAGGTAAAAAAAAGAGAAGAGGGGTAGGGGTAGACTAAATTGATTACATGGTCTGGAAGGTTCTCTGTGGTCCCTCAGGCTACCTCTAACCACCTGTAACCTCATAACACAAACCATGCAAACACAATTCATCTTTATACCATGCGTACTGTAAAAATGGAGCTATCTTAGCCGTCAGATTGTAAATATTTTTTGGCCAACTTACCATCACCTAGTGCAGAGCTAAGGGGTTGTAAGTAGATTCTGTACCACCTACAACAAAACACATCACAATACACCACTTAACCTCCCCACTAATTGTATTGATCTTTATTAGACTGGCAAGCTAAGCATACCTAATGTGGACATTTCAATATAGTCAGCATATTTTTTTTGAAAACTAGTGTCACTAAATTGGAAGCAAGATTGCAATCCAGCTGAGACTGGCTGGTTAACTAACTAACCAACCATAGGTGATTTATATACAATTATCATTGCTACCAACACACAAACAGAGAGTGAGTTAGCTATATCGACACTTCTATTTTTAGTGCTTTCCAGACAAGGGTGGAATAGATGGCTACCAAGTTGAGATACCAAGTAAGAGCAATATTAGCTAGCTTACATTTGCTAACGTCAGTCAAATATAGAACGAACAGACAAACATGTTTACTCTGCTGAAGGTAGCTACCAGTCTAGCAGTGACTGCCATGGCATAAGCTAAATTGATTGACCGTGTGTATATACCAAAAGATAGTGATATGATTTAGTTGCTGTCTTTCAGATTTCAATACAGAACTGTAACGTTAGCTTGCTCTACCTCTAATTCGGAATTTTCCATTTTTTTTGTTGTGAAAGTAAAGAAATTGATGGTAACAAATCACTTGAACTTCTTGTAGGTAGAACGGTGAAAGGTAAGACGTGTTTATAATTAGCACAGCCAGGCACATAACACCACACGGGCATAATGACAAACATTAGTGAAAAACAAACATTTTCAAAACAATCTTGACTACAGAATTTAGGAGATTACTGTGTATTGGTCGCGATTATTTGTTTGTGGGTACGCCTCCTGTAACTAGCGGGCAGTATCGCTATGACTACCGGACAAATACACAGGAAGTAGAAACTTTCTGATTCTACCAGTGAAATGAAAATGTGATAGTTCTAGCTTGTGGTTCGGAAAATTGTGATTTTTTTTTTATGATTAAAAAATGTCATGTTAGTAATGACTATATTTCATGGCAGAGCCAGGGTGAAAATTCCCTTTTTAGGAACATCAAGTACTCTCCCTGCTTGCTAGAGAATTATGAACTGCCGTGGTGCAGTGGTCTGATACAGTGCTCTGGCTCTGAGCCTTGTGAGTTTGAGCCCAGTGCTGTGCTACTGTTTGTTTGTTTTTGGTTAATGGATGAAGGCATACATTAACGTCCTCGGGACCATTTCACCCGTCCAGGAAATCGACAGCTCTTTCTTGTGACCAGCCTGGAGAAACAACTAGGCCTAATACTAAAGGAAAAACTGAGAGGTGGAGGAGGTGGAGGAGGAGGTGGAGGTGGAGGTGGAGGAGGTGGAGGTGGAGGTGGTGGAGGAGGTGGAGGAGGTGGAGGAGGAGGAGGAGGAGGAGGAGGAGGTGGAGGAGGTGGTGGAGGTGGAGGAGGAGGAGGTGGAGGAGGAGGTGGAGGAGGAGGAAGAGGTGTCCCAACCCAAACTGTAAACTGGACGGGGCTGTATCGTTAGAATGAATGGCTGGGTAAGCTGTCTGGTACTACGTCTGTGTGGGTGGGGGGGGGTCGCTGTCTGGTACTACGTCTGTGTGTGTGGGTGGGGGGGTGGGGGGTGTGGCTGTGTGGGTGGGGTGGTCGCTGTCTGGTACTACGTCTGTGTGTGGGGGGTCGCTGTCTGGTACTACGTCTGTGTGGGGGGTCGCTGTCTGGTACTACGTCTGTGTGGGTGGGGGGGTCGCTGTCTGGTACTACGTCTGTGTGGGTGGGGGGTCGCTGTCTGGTACTACGTCTGTGTGGGGGGGGGTCGCTGTCTGGTACTATGTCTGTGTGGGGGGGGGGGGGGTCGCTGTCTGGTACTATGTCTGTGTGGGGGGGGGTCGCTGTCTGAGATTAGGTCTCATTAAACCAAATTGACATGGTTTAGAATGAGTTGGACCGCAGAGTGAAGGAAATGCAGCCAACAAGTGCTCAGCATATGTGGAAACTCCTTCAAGACTGTTGGAAAAGCATTCCTCATGAAGCTGGTTGAGAGAATGCCAAGAGTGTGCAAAGCTGTCATCAAGGCAAAGGGTGGCTACATTGAAGACTCTAAAATCTAAAATATACTTAGATTTTTTTTAAACACTTTTTTGGTTACTACATGACTCCATATTTGTTATTTCATAGTTTTGATGTCTTCACTATTATTCTACAATATAGAAATAAAGAAACACCCTTTGAATGAGTAGGTGTGTCCAAACGTTTCACTGGTACTGTAAGCTATACAGGTAGAGCCACATACACAGACAATCATCTGCACTGTTGACATTTTTGCTCTGAATACCATCCGTTGTTTTATAGGCAGATGGGCAGAGAGTTAAGCCCAGTTCAGATACATAAGATCTGTCATTGGCGGCACCAATACAGGCTGTGAGTTTGAGATTCAACAGGTTTTTTAATGAGACTGATCCAGTTAGCTAATCGGAGAACAGTGTGCTGTTCTGTGTTCAGCCAAGCAGCTAGCTAGCTAGCCAAGCAAAGAGCTAGTTAGCTTTTTTTCTGCACTTTCCATGTCATTTTCTATTTCTCCTCCTCTCTTTCCATGTCATTTTCTATTTCTCCTCCTCTCTTTCCATGTCATTTTCTATTTCTCCTCCTCTCTTTCCATGTCATTTTCTGTTTCTCCTTTTCTCTTTCCATCTCATCATCTTCTCTTGAATGGCTTCGTTGAATTTCATCGACTTGCGCGTCAGAGGCTGCATCACAAACGGCACCCTACCACCTATAATAGTGCGCCACGTTTGACCAGTTGCCCTATATAGGGAATAGGGTGCTTTTTGGGAAACTGACAGAAACTATTCGCTGGACTTGGAGCAGAAATGTTTACTAGACAGATAAATCTGAACACATAGAAAAAAGAAGAAGATATGGAGTGAAAAGAGCCGATGTTTTGATAGAGGTTTGTGTGTCTACAGAAGACAGGTTGATCCCAGTGTTTGTGTGTCCACAGAACACAGGTTGATCCCAGTGTTTGTGTGTCCACAGAAGACAGGTTGATCCCAGTGTTTGTGTGTCCACAGAACACAGGTTGATCCCAGTGTTTGTGTGTCCACAGAAGACAGGTTGATCCCAGTGTTTGTGTGTCATCCTGCCTGCACGTATCTGTGTGCGTATTTGCTTTAGCCTTTTTGTGTGTGTGTGTGTGTGTGTGTGTGTGTGTGTGTGTGTGTGTGTGTGTGTGTGTGTGTGTGTGTGTAGAGAGAGAGAGGAGAACTCATTAACACAGCAGTACACTGTGCATTAAAACATCATGATGTGGTAATTGAACACAAAACAACAACGTACTTTTAATGTTATTTTCCAACAAAGTTCACACTCGCAGAAATCAACCCTGCATGCTAATTGTTTGTATTCTGGGCTGGGTTTCCTATTAACTTCCTCATGTTCAAGTTTGTTCTTGTCTCTAATTCTCTCCGTCCCTTGTAGCATCAACAGAAAATTCACAGCCATAATGAGCCGTGTTGATGTTAGTTGCTTTACTGTTCATTACCAAGCAGGTTCATTCATATTGCTGAGGGGTTGCATGTTCAGCCAGGTCGCTCAAGATCCACTTCCAAAGGTGACGTTCGTCAAGGTCCTCAGGACATCGAGATGCCTTCAAAACCAGCTGCTCGAGGCAAGTGGCGCTATTACCATCAAGTAGGCTTGGGTTTTACTAGGGCGTTGTGGGGGGGGTGGATTTGCGTAAGCCGCGACCTTTGGATCTGAGGGTCGCATGTTCAATCCCCAATGCAAGGAATTTTTATTTTTATTTTTTTAACCCTATCCTAAAACTTAACCCTTAATTAACTTTAAATCAATGTCTAAACATAACAAATTTTACGTTCACACACAAACGCTACATTCTGCAGTGAATCTGTGAGAGCTTGTTGGAATGTTGGTGAGAGCTTGTTGGAATGTTGGCTTATTAAATGCAGTGTTTATAGATATTTTCCCACAAAGACTGCTTGGGCTAAATCCGAGACTATAGTCTCTATAGTGGCATGACTGCTACCTGCTGACTTCTACATGCTGACTGCTACCTGCTGACTGTTGACTTGCTGCTGACTGTTCATGTTTTAATGCACAGTGTACTGCTGTGTTAATGAGTCAACAGTCAGCAGGTAGAGGTCAGCAGGGAGAAGTCAACAGTCAGTCTACCTGCTGACCTCTACCTGCTGACTGCTATATGCTGACTGCTATATGCTGACTGCCACATGATGACTGCTACCTGCTGATTGTTGACTACTACCTGCTACCTGCTAACTGCTGACTGTTGACTACTACCTGCTACCTGCTGACTGTTGACTTCTGCCTGCTGACTGCTATATGCTGACTGCTATATGCTGACTGCCATATGATGACTGCTACCTGCTGACTGTTGACTACAACCTGCTACCTGCTGACTGTTGACTACTACCTGCTACCTGCTGACTGTTGACTACTACCTGCTACCTGCTGACTGCTACCTGCTGACTACTACATGCTGACTACTACCTACTGACTACTACATACTGACTACTACCTACTGACTACTACCTACTGACTGCTACCTGCTGACTGCTACCTGCTGACTACCACCTGCGGACTACTACCTACTGACTGCTACCTACTGACTGCTACCTACTGACTGCTACCTACTGACTGCTACCTACTGACTGCTACCTGCTGACTGCTACCTGCTGACTGCTGCCTGCTGACTACTACCTACTGACTACTACCTGCTGAATACTACCTACTGACTACTACCTACTGACTACTACCTACTGACTACTATCTACTGACTGCTACCTGCTGACTACTACATGCTGACTACTACCTACTGACTACTACCTACTGACTACTACCTACTGACTACTATCTACTGACTGCTACCTACTGACTGCTACATGCTGACTACTACCTGCGGACTACTACCTACTGACTACTACCTACTGACTGCTACCTACTGACTGCTACCTGCTGACTACTACCTGCTGACTACTACCTACTGACTACTACCTGCTGACTACTACCTGCTGACTACTACCTACTGACTACTACCTGGTGACTACTACCTGCGGACTACTATCTGCTGATTACTACCTGCTGACTGTTGACTACTACCTGCTGACTACTACCTACTGACTACTACCTACTGACTGCTACCTGCTGACTACTACCTACTGACTACTACCTACTGACTGCTACCTGCTGACTGCTACCTGCTGACTATTACCTGCTGACTACTACCTGCTGACTACTACCTACTAACTACTACCTGCTGACTACTACCTGCTGACTGCTACCTGCTGACTGTTGACTTGCTGCTGACTGGTCATGTTTTACTGCACAGTGTACTGCTGTGTTAATGAGTCAACAGGCAGCAGGTAGAGGTCAGCAGGGAGAAGTCAACAGTCAGGCTGACTGCTATATGCTGACTGCCACATGATGACTGCTACCTGCTGATTGTTGACTACTACCTGCTGACTGCTGACTGTTGACTTCTGCCTGCTGACTGCTATATGCTGACTTCTATATGCTGACTGCTATATGCTGACTGCCATATGATGACTGCTACCTGCTGACTGTTGACTACAACCTGCTACCTGCTGACTGTTGACTACTACCTGCTACCTGCTGACTGTTGACTACTACCTGCTACCTGCTGACTGCTACCTGCTGACTACTACATGCTGACTACTACCTACTGACTACTACCTACTGACTACTACCTACTGACTACTACCTACTGACTACTACCTGCGGACTACTACCTGCGGACTACTACCTACTGACTACTACCTACAGACTGCTACCTACTGACTGCTACCTACTGACTGCTACCTGCTGACTGCTACCTGCTGAATACTACCTGCTGAATGCTACCTACTGACTACTACCTACTGACTACTACCTACTGACTACTACCTACTGACTACTATCTACTGACTGCTACCTACTGACTGCTACCTGCTGACTACTACCTGTGGACTACTACCTACTGACTACTACCTACTGACTGCTACCTGCTGACTATAACCTGCTGACTACTACCTGCTGACTACTACCTGCTGACTACTACCTGGTGACTACTACCTGCGGACTACTACCTACTGACTACTAACTACTGACTACTACCTGCTGACTACTACCTGCTGACTACTACCTGCTGACTACTACCTGCTGACTACTACCTACTGACTACTACCTGCTGACTACTACCTGCTGACTGTTGACTACTACCTGCTGAGTACTACCTACTGACTACTACCTACTGACTACTACCTACTGACTGCTACCTACTGACTGCTACCTGCTGACTGCTACCTGCTGACTACTACCTGCTGACTACTACCTGCTGACTACTACCTGCTGACTACTACCTACTGACTACTACCTGCTGACTACTACCTGCTGACTGTTGACTACTACCTGCTGACTACTACCTACTGACTACTACCTACTGACTACTACCTACTGACTACTACCTACTGACTGCTAACTGCTGACTACTACCTGCGGACTACTACCTACTGACTACTACCTACTGACTGCTACCTACTGACTGCTACCTGCTGACTACTACCTGCGGACTACTACCTACTGACTACTACCTACTGACTGTTACCTGCTGACTGCTACCTGCTGACTACTACCTGCTGACTACTACCTGCTGACTACTACCTACTGACTACTACCTGCTGACTGTTGACTACTACCTACTGACTACTACCTGCTGACTGCTACCTGCTGACTACTACCTGCTGACTGTTGACTACTACCTACTGACTACTACCTGCTGACTACTACCTGCTGACTGTTGACTACTACCTACTGACTACTACCTGCTGACTACTACCTGCTGACTGCTACCTGCTGACTACTACCTGCTGACTGTTGACTACTACCTGCTGACTACTACCTGCTGACTACTACCTGCTGACTACTACCTGCTGACTGCTACCCGCTGACTGCTACCTGCTGACTGTTGACTACTACCTACTGACTACTACCTGCTGACTACTACCTGCTGACTGCTACCTGCTGACTACTACCTGCTGACTGTTGACTACTACCTGCTGACTACTACCTGCTGACTACTACCTGCTGACTGCTACCCGCTGACTGCTACCCGCTGACTGATACCTGCTGACTACTACCTGCTGACTACTACCTGCGGACTACTACCTACTGACTACTACCTACTGACTGCTACCTGCTGACTACTACCTGCTGACTACTACCTGCTGACTAATACCTACTGACTACTGCCTGCTGACTACTACCTGCTGACTACTACCTAATGACTGCTACCTACTACCTGCTGACTGCTACCTGCTGACTACTACCTGCTGACTACTACCTGCTGCCTGCTGACTACTACCTGCTGACTCAGTCCAAAGGAGAATGCATGCATCTACTATCTCATCATAGTGTTTTCTTCCCTATTCACTGTGTGTGTGTGTGTGTGTGTGTGTGTGTGTGTGCATTCATTTTGCTCTGTTATCCCTCAATTGATAAATACATCTTTACAGAGGTGTTTGAGGGCCTCCCTCCTCCCTCCCTCCTTCCTCCCTCCTTCCTCCTTCCTCCCTCCCTCCCCTAGGGGAAAATTGTCTCTTTCAGGTATTTCTCTCTCCTCCCTCCCTCCCTGAAATCCTGTGTGTCAAAAATGGGATAAAAGCGGAGGATATAAAGAAAGCAGGAAAGCCTTAGTGTTACCGTGCTAAGCAAACCCTCTCAGAAAGCATGAAAGCCTTAGTGTTACCGTGCTAAGCAAACCCTCTCAGAAAGCAGGAAAGCCTTAGTGTTACCGTGCTAAGCAAACCCTCTCAGAAAGCAGGAAAGCCTTAGTGTTACCGTGCTAAGAAAACCCTCTCAGAAAGCATGAAAGCCTTAGTGTTACCGTGCTAAGCAAACCCTCTCAGAAAGCAGGAAAGCCTTAGTGTAACCGTGCTAAGCAAACCCTCTCAGAAAGCATGAAAGCCTTAGTGTTACCGTGCTAAGCAAACCCTCTCAGAAAGCATGAAAGCCTTAGTGTTACCGTGCTAAGCAAACCCTCTCAGAAAGCAGGAAAGCCTTAGTGTTACCGTGCTAAGCAAACCCTCTCAGAAAGCAGGAAAGCCTTAGTGTTACCGTGCTAAGCAAACCCTCTCAGAAAGCATGAAAGCCTTAGTGTTACCGTGCTAAGCAAACCCTCTCAGAAAGCATGAAAGCCTTAGTGTTACCGTGCTAAGCAAACCCTCTCAGAAAGCAGGAAAGCCTTAGTGTTACCGTGCTAAGCAAACCCTCTCAGAAAGCAGGAAAGCCTTAGTGTTACCGTGCTAAGCAAACCCTCTCAGAAAGCATGAAAGCCTTAGTGTTACCGTGCTAAGCAAACCCTCTCAGAAAGCATGAAAGCCTTAGTGTTACCGTGCTAAGCAAACCCTCTCAGAAAGCATGAAAGCCTTAGTGTTACCGTGCTAAGCAAACCCTCTCAGAAAGCAGGAAAGCCTTAGTGTTACCGTGCTAAGCAAACCCTCTCAGAAAGCATGAAAGCCTTAGTGTTACCGTGCTAAGCAAACCCTCTCAGAAAGCATGAAAGCCTTAGTGTTACCGTGCTAAGCAAACCCTCTCAGAAAGCAGGAAAGCCTTAGTGTTACCGTGCTAAGCAAACCCTCTCAGAAAGCATGAAAGCCTTAGTGTTACCGTGCTAAGCAAACCCTCTCAGAAAGCATGAAAGCCTTAGTGTTACCGTGCTAAGCAAACCCTCTCAGAAAGCATGAAAGCCTTAGTGTTACCGTGCTAAGCAAACCCTCTCAGAAAGCATGAAAGCCTTAGTGTTACCGTGCTAAGCAAACCCTCTCAGAAAGCATGAAAGCCTTAGTGTTACCGTGCTAAGCAAACCCTCTCAGAAAGCATGAAAGCCTTAGTGTTACCGTGCTAAGCAAACCCTCTCAGAAAGCATGAAAGCCTTAGTGTTACCGTGCTAAGCAAACCCTCTCAGAAAGCATGAAAGCCTTAGTGTTACCGTGCTAAGCAAACCCTCTCAGAAAGCATGAAAGCCTTAGTGTTACCGTGCTAAGCAAACCCTCTCAGAAAGCAGGAAAGCCTTAGTGTTACCGTGCTAAGCAAACCCTCTCAGAAAGCAGGAAAGCCTTAGTGTTACCGTGCTAAGAAAACCCTCTCAGAAAGCATGAAAGCCTTAGTGTTACCGTGCTAAGCAAACCCTCTCAGAAAGCAGGAAAGCCTTAGTGTTACCGTGCTAAGCAAACCCTCTCAGAAAGCATGAAAGCCTTAGTGTTACCGTGCTAAGCAAACCCTCTCAGAAAGCATGAAAGCCTTAGTGTTACCGTGCTAAGCAAACCCTCTCAGAAAGCATGAAAGCCTTAGTGTTACCGTGCTAAGAAAACCCTCTCAGAAAGCATGAAAGCCTTAGTGTTACCGTGCTAAGCAAACCCTCTCAGAAAGCAGGAAAGCCTTAGTGTTACCGTGCTAAGAAAACCCTCTCAGAAAGCATGAAAGCCTTAGTGTTACCGTGCTAAGAAAACCCTCTCAGAAAGCATGAAAGCCTTAGTGTTACCGTGCTAAGCAAACCCTATCAGAAAGCAGGAAAGCCTTAGTGTTACCGTGCTAAGCAAACCCTCTCAGAAAGCAGGAAAGCCTTAGTGTTACCGTGCTAAGCAAACCCTATCAGAAAGCATGAAAGCCTTAGTGTTACCGTGCTAAGCAAACCCTCTCAGAAAGCATGAAAGCCTTAGTGTTACCGTGCTAAGCAAACCCTCTCAGAAAGCATGAAAGCCTTAGTGTTACCGTGCTAAGAAAACCCTCTCAGAAAGCATGAAAGCCTTAGTGTTACCGTGCTAAGCAAACCCTCTCAGAAAGCATGAAAGCCTTAGTGTTACCGTGCTAAGCAAACCCTCTCAGAAAGCATGAAAGCCTTAGTGTTACCGTGCTAAGCAAACCCTATCAGAAAGCAGGAAAGCCTTAGTGTTACCGTGCTAAGCAAACCCTCTCAGAAAGCAGGAAAGCCTTAGTGTTACCGTGCTAAGCAAACCCTATCAGGCCGAGGAGATGCAGGGCGATGGGCGTAGCGGAGAGACTAGTTCCTTTTGGATTCCTTTAGACTCGCCCCTGTGCCGTGTAGCCTCCCAGTAGAGACATGGGATACGTTCCAAATGGCATCCTGTTCCCTACATAGTGCACTACTTTTGACTAGAGTCCTATTGGGCCTGATCAAAAGTAGGGCACTATTAATGGAATAGGGTGCCATTTGGGATGCCCTGGATAGAGAGGAAGGGTTTTACAATAATACCCAGCATGCTGTCTGTTAAAGGCTAAAGGCTGGGGTCACAGGGTAGGTTAAGATCACGAGAAGCCCATGACTGCAGTGTGCAGTTTGGTACCGGGCTCAATGTGGGCGGAGTCAAACGTCGGGGGCCGGGCTCAATGTGGGCGGAGTCAAACGTTGGGGGCCGGGCTCAATTACGGCGGAGTCAAACGTCGGGGGCCGGGCTCAATGTGGGTGGAGTCAAACGTTGGGGGCCGGGCTCAATGTGGGCGGAGTACAACACGTTTAACCCAAACCCTTCCCGTCTCCTTCAAGGTCACCCAAGTTGAGGTAAAAGTCGAAGGTATCAACGTCAATGAAAGAGAATCTTAATCGAACCTAGCCTACATGGATAAAAATACAAACCATGGAAATAAGTGAGACTGTCATTATGCATAATGTACTTTGTAATATTCATGTTATACCATTGCAGTGGTATATTTTTACATGACAAACTACAGCACCGATGTTAGCATATCATGTGAGTTAGTTAATTGCTCACAATGAGGGAATCTTATTTGGACAAATTTGCCTGCTTGAGCAGTAAGCCTGAGTTTACATGTACAGTTATGTAATCGATTTCGTCATAGATTTTTCTGTGTTTCTTCAATGTATGCCTTGTTGTATTTGGCTGTCTCTAAATGTGTATCGTTGATGCCATTCCCTTAGTTACACACAGCGAGTCTACACAGCCTACACATAGTATATATAATAATGACAACATACATGGCAAGTCAAGAAAAGTCATTGTAACTTGTCCACACTGCAAACTGAAGTTAAATGAGATACACTTAGTGGTGAGGTGTGACTGTGATTTGTAAGTGGGTGGGGTAGTGAGGTATGTCTGTGATTTGTAAGTGGGTGGGTGGGGTAGTGAGGTATGTCTGTGATTTGTAAGTGGGTGGGTGGGTGGGTTGGGTAGTGAGGTATGTCCGTGATTTGTAAGTGGGTGGGTGGGGTAGTGAGGTATGTCCGTGATTTGTAAGTGGGTGGGTGGGGTAGTGAGGTATGTCTGTGATTTGTAAGTGGGTGGGTGAGATATGTCTGACTTGTAAATGGGTGGGGTAGTGAGGTATGTCCGTGATTTGTAAGTTGGTGGGTGGGTGGGGTAGTGAGGTATGTCCGTGATTTGTAAGTTGGTGGGTGGGTGGGGTAGTGAGGTATGACTGTGATTTGTAAGTTGGTGGGTGGGTGGGGTAGTGAGGTATGTCTGTGATTTGTAAGTTGGTGGGTGGGTGGGGTAGTGAGGTATGTCTGTGATTTGTAAGTGGGTGGGTGAGGTATGTCTGTGATTTGTAAGTGGGTGGGTGGGGTAGTGAGGTATGTCTGTGATTTGTAAGTGGGTGGGTGGGGTAGTGAGGTATGTCTGTGATTTGTAAGTGGGTGGGTGGGGTAGTGAGGTATGTCTGTGATTTGTAAGTGGGTGGGTGGGGTATGTCTGTGACTTGTAAGTGGGTCGGCTGGTACTCTCTGGGATGCATGCTAATGGATTCAGGATCAATAGACCAATAAATGACCTTCTCTCTCGTCCTGAACAAGGTAATTATGTACACTTCCTTGTGGAAGCCAGGCAGTGCAAGCACCAAATCACAGGCTCACAAAGCACTTAGCCAAACATAACCATCTTTTGTATTTGTGTTCAAGGTTGGCTTTGTTTTTGAAAATATTCTGGATTCACTGAGGTCACAAAATACACAATATTCATAGTTGTCTAACAACAGAAATCTGCATACAAAACCACAGAGAAAGAAAAACATTTTTTCAAGATTGAAGAAAAGAAAAGTCATTTTTCTTCTGTAGTTTTTATTTACATTACATCCCAGAACATTTTTATACTATCAATATGTACATTATCTTCTCACACAAGACATACAGAAAGTAGGGAGTATCCCAAACATGAAGTCAATTCTAAATAAAATTTGGTTGTATTTTGTTTCCAGAATATCACAATACCTAGAGAAGCACCCCCCCACCCCCCCCCCCGCTATTGAAGAATGCTCAGAAACATCCTGTTAAATCGCCATAGTTACGCTCATAGAAACCATACATTTATCAGATTGAGCATTGTTACATAGATGTAAAGCATCAGCCTATCAGGTTTAAAGTTGGGAGAAACGACAGCATCAACATTAATGTCAAACCGTATTGAACAGAACAATACCAGGTTCTCTACAGAGCCCGATAAAACACATACTTTGAAAGACAACGCTACAGAACAGAACACAAAGCATTCATCAGCTGTATCAGAAAGAAATATCAATTTCTCTCAAAAAGGTAAACAAACAAACAAAAATACGGTGTGTATATATATATATATATATATATATATATATATATATATATATATATATATATATATATATATATATATATATAAAAATTAGGCCAGTCTCAGGAGGAGATGATTGTCCTAATATGAACAATGTGGCAAACACATAAAAACACAGAACACCAACTCTCAGAATTAGTTTACAGTGTTAGTCATCAGCATAACATATTCAAGCACCAACATGTTATAACGGTGATGGGAATCCAACAGACGAAGAGTCACATGTCTTAATCCATAGCTCTGGTGGGGTCAACTGGTGGGGTCAACTGGTGGGGTCAACTGGTGGGGTCAACTGGTGGGGTCAACTGGTGTGGTCAAACGGTTGTCACGGGGACACACTGTAAAAGGGGTCACGGGTGGATGATAAGGCCGGGTGGATCCTCTAACAGGAACAGGAAGTAACCAGGTCTAAACAACAAGGGGGGTTCAGTTAATTGGGTAGTGAATTTGCTAATGGCCAAGAACACTATCAAATCAATTAAGCCATAATGTGCTGTTATCTGGGTCTGCCTTCCACCTTCTGCCTGCTTCTAGTGTCTGTCTAATGTGTGCCTGTCTAGTGTCTGTCTAATGTGTGTGTGTGTGTGTGTGTGTGTGTGTGTGTGTGTGTGTGTGTGTGTGTGTGTGTGTGTGTGTGTGTGTGTGTGTGTGTGTGTGTGCATGGCCTCAGTGTCTAGCCTAGTGAAGAAGTCTCTCTGTTTGTCTTTTGATAATGGTCAGACAAAATGAGCTTGGTGGTCCCAATTGGTGGTCCCAATGTCCATAGCAGTTGGAAAACAAGATGGCCGCTAACTGCTGCTGTTAAAATAACTGCCACTGCCTACAGCTGCTATTGAATGAGTTTTAATGGTAGCCATTATAGCAAAACAACTTCCCAACCATTTCCCTCAGGAGCCAAGTCGACATGGTTCATCTTCATTAGTGGACGGTGCTGAAATTGTCTTTCCTGTTTATATCTCCAAGGGTTGCATTCCAAGTAGAACCCATTCCCTACATAGTGTACCACTTTCGATCAGGGCCCATAGAGAATAGGGTGCAATTTGGGACAAATCCCAAATGATTTTTTTTATCTGAGAGCTACTGACAGGCAAATGCAGTTTTTTTTCACATCATTACACTCGACTGTAAAAACCCGCAACTGGAAAACAGGCCAGATTTGAAATGTATTGGGTTGTAGGTTGTTGGATACTATGTTGGGCTCTGCTCTAGTATAGAGAGATGCTGATTCTCTCTTACAGAGAAAACCATTATAGGGAGATAATTGTGAACGATAAATGTCAGTTATGACTAGTGAGTGAGTGAGTGAGAGAGTGAGAGAGAGTGTGAGTGAGTGAGCGAGTGAGTGAGTGAGTGAGAGAGAGAGAGAGAGAGAGTGTGAGTGAGTGAGTGAGTGAGTGAGAGAGAGAGAGTGTGTGAGTGAGTGAGTGAGAGAGTGAGAGAGTGTGAGTGAGTGAGTGAGTGAGAGAGAGAGAGAGAGAGAGAGTGAGTGAGAGTGTGAGTGAGTGAGTGAGTGAGTGAGAGAGTGAGAGAGAGAGTGTGAGTGAGAGAGAGTGTGAGTGAGTGAGTGAGTGAGTGAGTGAGTGAGTGAGTGAGAGAGAGAGAGAGTGTGTGTGAGTGAGAGAGAGAGTGTGAGTGAGTGAGTGAGTGAGTGAGTGAGTGAGTGAGTGAGTGAGTGAGAGAGAGAGTGTGTGAGTGAGAGAGTGTGTGAGTGAGTGAGTGAGTGAGTGAGTGTGTGAGTGAGTGAGTGAGTGAGTGAGTGAGTGAGTGAGTGAGTGAGAGTGAGTGAGTGAGTGAGTGAGTGAGTGAGTGAGAGAGTGAGTGAGTGTGTGAGTGTGTGAGTGAGAGAGAGAGAGTGTGAGTGAGAGAGAGTGTGTGTGAGTGAGAGAGAGAGTGTGTGTGAGTGAGTGAGTGAGTAAGTGAGAGTGTGAGTGAGTGAGTGAGAGAGAGAGAGAGAGAGAGTGTGAGTGAGTGAGTGAGAGAGTGAGAGAGAGTGTGAGTGAGTGAGTGAGTGAGAGAGAGAGTGAGTGAGTGTGTGAGTGTGTGAGTGAGAGAGAGAGAGTGTGAGTGAGAGAGAGTGTGTGTGAGTGAGAGAGAGAGTGTGTGTGAGTGAGTGAGTGAGTAAGTGAGAGTGTGAGTGAGTGAGTGAGAGAGAGAGAGAGAGAGAGTGTGAGTGAGTGAGTGAGAGAGTGAGAGAGAGTGTGAGTGAGTGAGTGAGTGAGAGAGAGAGTGTGAGTGAGTGAGTGAGTGAGTGAGTGAGTGAGTGAGTGAGTGAGTGAGAGAGTGTGAGTGAGTGAGAGAGAGAGTGTGAGTGAGTGAGTGAGAGAGAGAGTGAGAGAGAGAGAGTGTGAGTGAGAGAGAGAGTGTGAGTGAGTGAGTGAGTGAGAGAGAGAGTGTGAGTGAGTGAGTGAGTGAGTGAGAGAGAGTGAGAGAGAGAGAGAGTGTGTGTGAGTGAGTGAGTGAGAGAGTGAGAGAGAGTGTGAGTGAGTGAGTGAGTGAGTGAGTGAGAGAGAGTGTGAGTGAGTGAGTGAGAGAGAGAGTGTGAGTGAGTGAGTGAGTGAGAGAGAGAGTGTGAGTGAGAGAGAGAGAGTGTGAGTGAGTGAGTGAGTGAGAGAGTGTGAGTGAGTGAGTGAGAGAGAGAGTGTGAGTGAGTGAGTGAGTGAGTGTGAGTGAGTGAGTGAGTGAGAGTGAGAGAGTGAGTGTGTGAGTGTGTGAGTGAGTGAGTGAGAGTGAGAGAGTGTGAGTGAGTGAGTGAGAGTGAGTGAGTGAGAGAGAGTGTGAGTGAGTGAGTGAGTGAGTGAGAGAGTGAGAGAGTGAGTGAGAGAGTGAGAGAGAGAGTGTGAGTGTGTGAGTGTGTGAGTGAGTGAGTGAGTGAGAGTGAGAGAGAGAGCTGTAAGTGTAGAGAGTTGAGTTACAATGCTTCAGTGCCCACACTCTACCTGGGTCCGGGGAATGTATAGTATTGAATAGTTGTCTGTGTTGTACCACAACACTGAGTCAGACCACAGGGACACTACGAAGTTGAGTTTACGACTGCGTCTCAAACGGCACCCTATTCCTTTTGTATCGCACTACATTTACCGGAGCCCTATGTGCCCTGGTCAAAAGTAATGCACTACATAGGGAATACTTGGGACGCAGCCTACACTGGCCCTAGAGCAGAGGACAGTTTTAGAGAACAAAAACTGGATGATAAAGTCTTGAAGTTACATCAGGTAAATAGCTATAGGACTGATGGGGATATTATATGTATATACATGTTTAAAAGTTTGGAGTCTGTTAGAAATGTCCTTGATTCCATGTAAACATACATGAAATGGGTTGCAAAATGAATAGGAAATATAGTCAAGAAGGTCAACAAGTTTATAAATAATGATTACTTTGCTTTCGTCAAAGAATCCTCCATTTGCAGCGATTACAGCCTTGCAGACCTTTGGCATTGTAGTTGTCAATTTGTTGAGGTAATCTGAAGCGATTTCACCCCATGCTTCCTGAAGCTCCTCCCACCCGTTAGATTGGCTTGATGGGCACTTCTTACGTACCATACGGTCAGGCTCCTCCCACAACAGTCAATAGGGTTGAGATCCTGTGACTCTGCTGGCCACTCCTTTATAGACAGAATACCAGCTGACTGCTTCCTCCCTAAATAGTTATTGCATAGTTTGGAGCTGTGCTTTGTGTCATTGTCTTGTTGTAGGGGGAAATTGGCTCCAATTAAATGCAGTGAAAAGGGTATGCATGATGATGCAAAATGAAGTGATAGCATTCCTACTTCAAATTCTCCTTTACCCTGTATAAATCTCCCACTTTACCACCAGCAAAGCAGCCCCAGACAACCACAATATCTCCACCACGATGGCGTCAAGCCCTCCTTCAGCATCTTTTCATTTTTTCTGCGTCTCACAAATGTTCTTCTTTGTGATCCGAACACCTCAAACTTAGATTTGTCTGTCCATAATACTTTTTTCCAATCTTCCTCTGTCCGTCATCTGTGTTCTTTTGCCGATCTTAATATTTTATTTTTATTGGCCAGTCTGAGATATGGCTTTTTCTTTGCAACGCTGCCTAGAAGGCCAGCATCCGTAAGTCGCCTCCTCACTGACTGGGGTTTGCGGGTACTATTTAATGAAGCTGCCCGTTGAGGACTTGTGAAGCATCTGTTTTCAAACTGGAGACTCTAATGTACTTGTCCTCTTGCTCAGTTGTGCACCGGGGCCTCCCACACCTCTTTCTATTCTGGTTAGAGCCAGTTTGGGCTCTTCTGTGTAGGGAGTAGAACACAGCGTTGTACGAGATCTTCAGTTTCTTGGCAAGTTCTCGCATTGAATAGCCTTCATTTCTCAGAACAAGAATAGACTGATGAGTTTCAGAAGAAAGTTCTTTGTTTCTAGCCATTTTGAGCCTGTAATCAGACCCACAAATGCTGATGCTCCAGATACTCAACTAGTCTAAAGAAGGCCAGTTTTATTGCTTCTTTAATCAGAACAACAGTTTTCAGGTGTGCTAACATAATTGAAAAGTGTTTTATAATGATCAATTTGACTTTTAAAATTATGAACTTGGATTAGCTAACACAACGTGCCATTGGAACATAGGAGTGATGGTTGCTGATAATGGGCCTCCGTACGCCTATGTAGATATTCCATTAAAAAATCTGCCGTTTCCAACTGCAATAGTAATTTACAACATTAACATTGTCTACACTATATTTCTGATCAATTTGACGTTATTTTAATGGACAAAAATGTGATTTTCTTTCAAAAACAAGGACATTTCTAAGTGACCCAAACTTTTTTAAACTGTAGTGTATATAGTATCAAACAAAGGTTTGGAAACACATACTCATTCAAGGGTTTTTTCTTTATTTTTACTATTTTCTACATTGTAGAACAATAGTGAAGACATCAACACTATTAAATAACACATATGGAATCATGTAGTAACCAAAGCAGTGTTAAACAAATCAAAATATATTTTATATTTGAGATTCTTCAAGGTAGCCTTGATGACAGCTTTGCTCACTCTTGGCATTCTCTCAACCAGCTTCATGAGGTTGTCACCTGGAATGGTTTTCCAAAAGTCTTGAAGGAGTGCCCACATATTCTGACCACTTTTAGGCTGATTTTCCTTCACTATGCAGTCCAACACAGTGCCTTCGGAAAGTATTCAGACCCCTTGACTTTTTCCACATTTTGTTACGTTACCTTGTTCTAAAATGGATTAAATAAAATAAAACATCCTCATCAATCTACACACAATACCCTATAACAACAAAGTGAAAACAGGTTTTTAAACATTTTTGCAATTTTATAAAACATTCAAACAGAAATACCTTAGTTACATAAGTATTCAGACCCTTTGCTTTGAGACACGAAATTGAGCTCAGATGCATCCTGTTTCCATTGATCATCCTTGAGATGTTTCTACAACTTGGAGTCCACCTGTGGTAAATTAAATTGATTGGACATGATTTGGAAAGGCACACACCTGTCTATATGAGGTCCCACAGTTGACAGTGCATGTCAGAGCAAAAACCAAGCCATAAGGTTAAATGAATTGTCCGTAGAGCTCAGAGACAGGATTGTGTCGTGGCACAGATCTGGGGAAGGGTACCAAAACAATTCTGCAACATTGAAGGTCCCCAAGAACACAGTGGCTTCCATCATTCATAAATGGAAGATGTTTGGAACCACCAAGACTCGTCCTAGAGCTGGCCGTCTGGCCAACCTGAGCAGTCAGGGGAGATGGGCCCTGGTCAGAGAGGTGACCAAGAACCTCATGGTCACTCTGAGAGAGCTCAAGAGTTCCTCTGTGAAGATGGGAAAACCTTCTAGGTGGACAACCATATTTGCAGCACTCCACCATTCAGGTCTTTGCGGTAGAGTGGCCAGATGGAAGCTACTCCTCAGTAAAAGGCACATGACAGCCTGCTTGGAGTTTGCCAAAAATGCACCTAAAGACTCTCAGACCATGAGAAACAAGATTATCAGGTCTGATAACACCAAGATTGAACTCTTTGGCGTGAATGCCAAATGTCATATCTGGAGGAAACCTGGCACCATCCCTACGGTGAAGCATGGCGGTGGCAGAATCATGCTGTGGGGATGTTTTTCAGGGACTGGGAGACTAGTCAGGATCGAGGCAAAGATGAACAGAGCAAAGAACAGAGAGATCCATGATGAAAACATTTTCCAGAGCTCTCAGTACCTCAGACTGGGGTGAAGGTTCACCTTCTAACAGGACAACGACTTTAAGCACACAGCCAAGACAACGTAGGAGTGGCTTCGGGACAAGTCTCTGAATGTCCTTGAGTGGCCCAGCCAGAGCCCGGAATTAAACCTGATCGAACATTGTTGGATTTGACCTGAAAATAGCTGTGCAGCAATGTTCCTCATCCAACCTGACAGAGCTTGAGAGGATCTGCAGAGAAGAATGGGAGAAACTCCTCAAATACAGGTGTGTCAAGCTTGTAGCATCATACCCAAGAAGACTTGAGGCTGTAAACGCTGCCAAAAGTGCTTCAACAAAGTACTGAGTAAAGGGTCTGAATACTTATGTAAATGTAATATTTCAGTTTTTTTATTTCTTTATAAATTCGCAAACATTTCAAAAACATTTTGTTTGCTTTGTCATTGTGGGGTATTGTGTGCAGATTGATGCATTTAAAAAATATATCAATTTTAGAATAAGGCTGTAACCTAAAAAAATGTGGCAAAAGTCAAGGGGTCTGAATACTTTCTGAAGTATTCTGTATATTATAGAGATGGTTAAAAAGTGTCTCTCTTGCCAAAACACCTTCTATATTTGAGAAACGTTGAGAATATGCCAAGAGTGTGTAAAGCTGTCATCAAGGCAAAAGGTGGCTACTTTGAAGAATCTCAAATATAAAATAACACTTTTTTTTGTTTCTACATGATTCCATATGAGTTAGTTCATAGTTATGATGTCTTCACTATTATTCTACAATATGGAAAATAGTCCAATGAAGAAAAACCCTGGAATGAGTAGGTGTGTCCAAAATTTGAATTGATACTGTATATATTTTTGTTCATTCGGCATTTTTTTTTTTACAATTTATGTAAAAGCCCCATTCTTTCTTATTTCTTTCTGAGCGAAAAAGACTTTAAGAGGAACTGAAATGGATGTACTGTAACACTGTAACACTGGAAACATCAAAAGAAATACAATCTTCTGTCTACTACTAAGTATCTAGTGCTTTGTTCGAGGACTGTTCGGCCAAGCCAGTAGATCTGAATACACCTTCAGGCAGGGTTTAGTGAAGGTACCTTAGAAAGCATGAAGGGGAACACTAGCTTGGATGTATGGAGGGAAGGCAGAATCCTAACGGACCAAAACAAGACATTATTAGATAGATCTTATGGGCGTTTCTCTTTAATGCCGCTTTTGGGAGGCGAAACAACTTGAGCATTGTACATCTCTCCCAAGTCAGGTTCACCTGCAGAGAGCAGGAAATGAGCTTTTTCTCTCCTTTTGAATTCATATTATTCAATTTCTGCCAACACAGTTTGTTCAGTTAGAAACACACACACAATATTGATGTTATTAATTAAAGCTAGAATTGTGAGATCTGTCAATGTTTGACAGCTTTGCTTTCTTGTTGTCTTTTCAACAAACAGTAATTAACAGTTCTCAGTTTGTTGACAATAGTCCAGATAGTCCCCTTTATGAAGATGAAAACATGCCTTTGGGACAGAAATGTTTGATCGCACTTTAACGTTCTGAAAGTCAGAAAGGAATAAGGACCTGTTACACAACTACCCCATCAGTGGGAAGAGATCTCTCTCTCTCTCTCTCTCTCTCTCTCTCTCTCTCCTTCACTCTCTCTCTCCTTCACTCTCTCTCTCTCTCTCTCTCTCTCTCTCTCTCTCTCTCTCTCTCATCAAAGGATCTCAGACGAGGGTCTTCATGTTGACGGAGAACCACCCAGCGTTAGGCCTTTGACCCAGGCCAAATGAAGAAGCATTTGATGGTATATTAAAAACAAGTGATAGTCAGTCAGTAGCAGGGAATCCAAATAGACAACAAGTTCAGATGACACTGAGAACTCAAGGTTTTTAGTGTTTCAGCTTGTATTTTCATTGAGTCCTCCAGACACTGGGGCCCCGCGAAGTTCCTCAATTCCCTAAAGTCTCAGTAATTGGCATCCATGTTTTTCCATGTCTGTCCCCCCCCCCCCCCCATGTCTGTCTCTGTTTCTGTAATGGGTTGTAGAATGTTGGAGGAACACAGCAGAGTTCAAACACCCTACAGGGGGGTGAAGACAACGGAGCAGAACAGCGGAAGGGCAGAACTTTATTCTCCTCAACTTTTCCCAGAGAAATATGTTTGTTTTCAGTCTGTACTGGTTTCGCCATGCTCTCCTCCTCCTCCTCCTCCCTTCCGGCCTTGCCCTTCTCAGTCTGTTCATCTAATCGTTGCTGACGGGGACCACCCGTAGGGAAGCTAAAGGGGGAGGATAGACAGATTTATGGATGACAGAGGAACATGCCCCAAAAACTGTTTCCATTGTCAGGAGCTCTGTTATGTCCCGAAGAGGGGCAGTTTTAACATGGCATTAGCCGTGTTTATTGAGAGAGGTGGTCCATCCATCCTTCCTTTCCTCTTCTGTGATTCCTCTGGTTGTCCAGGAGAAGAACGGAGGGATGGAGGGAGAAGGAGGAATATGTCCCCAAAACGTTTCCATGCCAATGGCAGTGTTCCATTCCAGGAAGAGACAGTGCCTAGCTGTCCTGCTTTTCCCTGGTGGTCCGGTCCGGGAGGTCAGGCGCTGCTATATGTGTCCAGGCTTGGAGAGGTAGGCGATGAGGGCCACCACCACCCCAACGTAGACCCCTGTCCCGATGGTGATGGAAAGGGCCGCTAGGAACAGTGCCCTCCTGGACGCGATGCTCGCCAGCGGGAAGTCACCCTTCGTCACCGCCTTACTGGTCTGGAAGAAGGAAACAGAGGAGAGAGACAGGAGTGAGATATCACCTTGGAAACACAATAGAACTGGGGAAAAGCTCATCATGGATTGTGGGTTTGAAAAATGGCAGTTAGGAGTCTTGTCATTTGGTGTAAGACGTGAAAATGGTAGTTAGGACTAAACAAGTCTTGGGACATAACATTTTAAAACTGGCAATTAGGAGTAGTCAAGCCTTGTGCGATACAGGTAAGTGCCAAAATAAAGGAAACACTTGAGTCAATGAAGGCTACAACGTATATTGAAAGCAGGTGCTTTCACACAGCTGTGGTTCCTGAGCAATTCCTAAGCAATTAACACCCCATTATGCTCAGCATAAAAATGTATAAAAAAGCTTGCCCATTAATTTGGCTATAGGATGACAATGGCCCACCTCTGCAAGGCACGAGCGGTCACTGAATGATCTGATGAGCACGGAAACGATATAAACCATATGCCATGGCCGTCTCAGTTACCAGATCTCTACCCAATTGAACACTTCTAAGAGATTCTGGATTGGCGCCTGAGACAGTGTTTTCCATCAACGTAGAATGTTAGACTGACAGAACACATAGAATGTTAGAACGGTAGACTGACAGAACACATAGAATGTTAGAACGGTAGACTGACAGAACACGTAGAATGTTAGAATGTTAGACTGTCAGAACACATAGAATGTTAGACTGTCAGAACACATAGAATGTTAGAATGTTAGACTGTCAGAACACATAGAATGTTAGAATGTTAGACTGTCAGAACACATAGAATGTTAGAATGTTAGACTGTCAGAACATGTAGAATGTTAGACTAACAGAACACATAGAATGTTAGAACGGTAGACTGACAGAACACATAGAATGTTAGAATGTTAGACTGACAGAACACATAGAATGTTAGAAC
This sequence comes from Oncorhynchus masou masou, assembly GCF_036934945.1. Taxonomy (NCBI): domain Eukaryota; kingdom Metazoa; phylum Chordata; class Actinopteri; order Salmoniformes; family Salmonidae; genus Oncorhynchus; species Oncorhynchus masou. The sequence continues at coordinate 41,523,707 of NC_088227.1, read as the reverse complement.
GGTAGACTGACAGAACACATAGAATGTTAGAATGTTAGACTGTCAGAACACATAGAATGTTAGACTGACAGAACACATAGAATGTTCAAATGTTAGACTGACAGAACACATAGAATGTTAGACTGACAGAACACATAGAATGTTAGAATGTTAGACTGTCAGAACACATAGAATGTTAGAATGTTAGACTGTCAGAACACATAGAATGTTAGAATGTTAGACTGTCAGAACACATAGAATGTTAGAAGGGTAGACTGACAGAACACATAGAATGTTAGACTGACAGAACACATAGAATGTTGGACTGTCAGAACACATAGAATGTTAGACTAACAGAACACATAGAATGTTAGAATGTTAGACTGACAGAACACATACAATGTTAGAATGTTAGACTGACAGAACACATAGAATGTTAGAATGTTAGACTGTCAGAACACATAGAATGTTAGACTAGCAGAACACATAGAATGTTAGAAGGGTAGACTGACAGAACACATAGAATGTTAGACTAACAGAACACATAGAATGTTAGAACGGTAGACTGTCAGAACACAGAATGTTAGAATGTTAGACTGACAGAACACATAGAATGTTAGAACGGTAGACTGTCAGAACACAGAATGTTAGACTGACAGAACACATAGAATGTTAGAATGGTAGACTGTCAGAACACATAGAATGTTAGAATGTTAGACTGACAGAACACATAGAATGTTAGACTGTCAGAACACATAGAATGTTAGAATGTTAGACTGTCAGAACACATAGAATGTTAGAATGTTAGACTGTCAGAACACATAGAATGTCAGAATGGTAGACTGACAGAACACATAGAATGTTAGACTGACAGAACACATAGAATGTTAGAATGTTAGACTGTCAGACCACATAGAATGTTAGACTAACATAACACATAGAATGTTAGAATGTTAGACTGACAGAACACATAGAATGTTAGAATGTTAGACTGACAGAACACATAGAATGTTAGAATGTTAGACTGACAGAACACATAGAATGTTAGAAGGGTAGACTGACAGAACACATAGAATGTTAGACTAACAGAACACATAGAATGTTAGAACGGTAGACTGTCAGAACACAGAATGTTAGAATGTTAGACTGACAGAACACATAGAATGTTAGAACGGTAGACTGTCAGAACACAGAATGTTAGACTAACAGAACACATAGAATGTTAGAATGTTAGACTGACAGAACACATAGAATGTTAGAACGGTAGACTGACAGAACACATAGAATGTTAGAAGGGTAGACTGACAGAACACATAGAATGTTAGAATGTTAGACTGTCAGAACACATAGAATGTTAGAATGTTAGAATGTTAGACTGACAGAACACATAGAATGTTAGACTGTCAGAACACATAGAATGTTAGAATGTTAGACTGTCAGAACACATAGAATGTTAGACTGTCAGAACACAGAATGTTAGAATGGTAGACTGACAGAACACATAGAATGTTAGACTGACAGAACACATAGAATGTTAGAATGTTAGACTGTCAGAACACATAGAATGTTAGACTAACATAACACATAGAATGTTAGAATGTTAGACTGACAGAACACATAGAATGTTAGAATGTTAGACTGTAGAACATGTAGAATGTTAGACTAACAGAACACATAGAATGTTAGAACGGTAGACTGTCAGAACACAGAATGTTAGAATGTTAGACTGACAGAACACATAGAATGTTAGAACGGTAGACTAACAGAACACATAGAACGTTAGAACGTTAGACTGTCAGAACACATCGACCGTTAGAACGTTAGACTGTCAGAACACATAGAATGTTAGACTGTCAGAACACAGAATGTTAGAATGTTAGACTGTCAGAACACATAGAATGTTAGACTGTTAGAATGTTAGACTGTCAGAACACAGAACGGTAGACTGACAGAACACATCGAATGTTAGACTGACAGAACACATCGAATGTTAGACTGACAGAACACATAGAATGTTAGAACGGTAGACTGACAGAACACATAGAATGTTAGACTGACAGAACACATAGAATGTTAGACTGACAGAACACATAGAATGTTAGAACGGTAGACTGACAGAACACATAGAATGTTAGAATGTTAGATTGTCAGTGTTGCTTCCCTCCTATTGTGTTCCAGACACTTGTAGAATCTATGCCAAGGCATAGAAATAACCTAACGGTTCTTTAAAATAAAATACCCATGTTAGTTAGAATTCCCTTCCAGAACAGTTAGAATTCCCTTCCTGAACAGTTAGAATTCCCTTCCTGAACAGTTAGAATTCCCTTCCTGAACAGTTAGAATTCCCTTCCAGAACAGTTAGAATTCCCTTCCAGAACAGTTAGAATTCCCTTCCTGAACAGTTAGAATTCCCTTCCTGAACAGTTAGAATTCACTTCCTGAAAGCTGAAAATAAATGTTGTATCTTCACTTCCATCAGTGGAATTAGTTGGCTGTCTAAAGTTGAACTTTTCATTTGTGTTTTAGAACCATACTTTTGAGTTGTTTTTTTTAGTTGATTTTGTATGCCACGACTCTTATATTCTTCTATTAGCTTCGTTGGGTGTAGTGCTTACTGACCAATACAAGTGGAGTTTGGTCTTCTGGCTCTCAACACATTTGATGTATGAAAAAAAAGCAGTCAACGAATAATGTGCTAGCCCTGATAATGCAGTTGGTGAATAATGTGTTAGCCCTGATAATGCAGTCAGAGAATAATGTGTTAGCCCTGATAATGCAGTCAGTGAATAATGTGTTTGCCCTGATAATGCAGTCAGCTAATCATGTGTTAGCCCTGATAATGCAGTCAGCGAATCATGTGTTAGCCCTGACGATGCAGTCAGCAAATCATGTGTTAGCCATGATAATGCAGTCAGTGAATAATGTGTTAGCCCCGATAATGCAGTCATCGAATAATGTGTTAGCCCTGATAATGCAGTCATCGAATAATGTGTAGCCCCGATAATGCAGTCAGCAAATAATGTGTCAGCCCTGATAATGCATTTGGCGAATAATGTGTTAGCCCCGATAATGCAGTCAGCGAATAATGGTTATCCCTTATAATGCAGTTGCGAATAATGTGTTAGCCCTTATAATGCAGTTAGCAAATAATGTGTTAGCCCTGATAATGCAGTCATCGAATAATGTGTAGCCCCGATAATGCAGTCAGCGAATAATGTGTCAGCCCTGATAATGCAGTCGGTGAATAATGTGTTAGCCCCGATAATGCAGTCGGCGAATAATGTGTTAGCCCTGAGAACGCAGTCAGCGAATAATGTGTTAGCCCTGACAATGCAGTCAGCGAATAATGTGTTAGCCCTGATAATGCAGTTAGCGAATAATGTGTTAGCCCTTATGATGCAGTTAGCGAATAATGTGTTAGCCCTGATAATGCAGTCAGTGAATAATGTGTTAGCCCTGATAATGCAGTCAGCAAATAATGTGTCAGCCCCGATAATGCATTCAACAAATAATGTGTTAGCCCTGATAATGCAGTCGGCGAATAATGTGTTAGCCCTGATAATGCAGTCAGCGAATAATGTGTTAGCCCTGATAATGCAGTCGGCGAATAATGTGTTAGCCTTGATAATGCAGTCAGTGAATAATGTGTAAGGATGGAAACAATGAATTATCACGCTGGAGAACTAAAGCCTGTCAGCCTGTTGATTTATTATGAGGTAACATGAGGTCATTAGATCATGGCCCCAGATGTGATGCTACTGAAGCTCATGGTTATATCTTCCTATAAACCCTGGCATAGAAAGTGAAAGTTGTGGGCAAATGATTTTGCTGAGGAAAAAAAAACTGGGTCATAAAAAATCTGCGGTCAATTTTGGCCAAATTCTGTCCTGTCAATCTCAAACCCCAGGGTGTAGTGACACCGCAACACTGCAATGCAGTGCCTTAGACCGCTGTGCCAATCGGGAGGCGAAACTGATGAATTTTGATAGGGATTGACGCACCGGTGCGACCAATAGACTCTAGGGGTTTTTAGACAGAGTTTTAATGTGACAGCAGATATCTTTATTTGGTCTACATACACACACACACACACACACACACGCAAACACAAACACACACACAGACACACACAAACGCACACAGACAGACAGGGGACTGATCAATGTTGAAGGGCAGTGGACCCACACAATAAAGGCCCTAATTGAATTTCTTTAATGAAGCCGTTTCTTAAACAGCATGTAAATGATTAATCAATCCGTAGCTCGGCTTCAGATTCATAATTATGTTGTAGCGTGAGGCTGGTCTCCCTGTGGACAGACTTAAAATGCTGAGTGTCAGGCTTAGAGGGACGTAGTGAATGGGCGGAGTGTGTGTGTGTGTGTGTGTGTGTGTGTGTGTGTGTGTGTGTGTGTGTGTATGACAGTGTGAGTTATGTGTATGCATACCTGTGTATGGCATTACCTGTATGTGTACATTGTTGTGTAACAGTGTGTGTACATTGTGTGTGTACACTGTGTATTACAGTGTGTGTACTGTACATTGTGTATTAGAGTGTGTGTACATTGTGTGTAACATTGTGTATTTTGTCTAGTACAGTGTGTGTGACTAGTGAACAAGAGTACCTCTATAAGTAACTACAATGTTCAAATTTTTCCCTGAATCCTTTTGAGAAGTAAACTGCTGAAGAGAGAGAGATAGAAACAGACAGACAGACAGACAGACAGACAGACAGACAGACAGACAGACAGACAGACAGACAGACAGACAGACAGAGACAGACATCACTGCATTGATTAAATAACCATCATTTTTTTTGATTATGACTCATGAGTTTATTTAGACTCAGAATTTATTATAATTCAGAGTTTATTAGCAAGATAAACTCTTTGGGTATCTTATTTGCATTATCAATGAATAAATTGCAGTCTATAAACTCAGAAGCTGCACAGTTTGGAGGTTGTGCTTTTCTAAATCTGAAGGCCGCATTTATCAAAATATATATATTCCAACAAAGCATCGAGGTCTATAAGAAGGGATCATCTCAGACTCGGATACTCTAGTCACTGAATTATCAGTCTCTATATGTGTGTATAGAGCAGTGAGGGGATGGTGATTCAAACAGTAGAATAAACTTTAAAGTTACTAAAGTTAAATAGTCTCTCTCTCCAACACCTCTCCATCTCTCTTTCTGTCTCTCTCTCTCTCTCCCTTCACTGTAGGGACAAGTAATTCATACCGTAGATCTAAAGTTTTGGATTAAGGAGTCTGAAGTTTTTACACAAGTTGTAGCTTGCTTGACGCCGGGCTGATTGTGGAAATATTGGCATGGATGTTGCTCTCTTAGGGCTACTAGTCACAGAAACATAATAGTTAGGGCTACTAGTCACAGATACATAATAGTTAGGGCTACTAGTCACAGAAACATAACACTTAGGGCTACTAGTCACAGAAACATAATAGTTAGGGCTACTAGTCACAGATACATAATACTTAGGGCTACTAGTCACAGATACATAATAGTTAGGGCTACTAGTCACAGAAACATAACACTTAGGGCTACTAGTCACAGAAACATAATAGTTAGGGCTACTAGTCACAGATACATAATACTTAGGGCTACTAGTCACAGATACATAATAGTTAGGGCTACTAGTCACAGATACATACTAACTAAGGCTACTAGTCACAGATACATAATAGTTAGGGCTACTAGTCACAGAAACATAACACTTAGGGCTACTAGTCACAGAAACATAATAGTTAGGGCTACTAGTCACAGATACATAATACTTAGGGCTACTAGTCACAGATACATAATAGTTAGGGCTACTAGTCACAGATACATACTAACTAAGGCTACTAGTCACAGATACATAATAACTAAGGCTACTAGTCACAGATACATAATAGTTAGGGCTACTAGTCACAGATACATAATAGTTAGGGCTACTAGTCACAGATACATAATAGTTAGGGCTACTAGTCACAGATACATACTAACTAAGGCTACTAGTCACAGATACATAATAACTAAGGCTACTAGTCACAGATACATAATAGTTAGGGCTACTAGTCACAGATACATAATAGTTAGTGCTACTAGTCACAGATACATAATAACTAAGGCTACTAGTCACAGATACATAATACTTAGGGCTACTAGTCACAGAAACATAATAGTTAGGGCTACTAGTCACAGATACATAATAGTTAGGGCTACTAGTCACAGAAACATAATACTTAGGGCTACTAGTCACAGATACATAATACTTAGGGCTACTAGTCACAGAAACATAATAGTTAGGGCTACTAGTCACAGATACATAATAGTTAGGGCTACTAGTCACAGATACATAATAGTTAGGGCTACTAGTCACAGATACATAATACTTAGGGCTACTAGTCACAGAAACATAATAGTTAGGGCTACTAGTCACAGATACATAATAGTTAGGGCTACTAGTCACAGATACATAATAGTTAGGGCTACTAGTCACATATACATAATAGTTAGGGCTACTAGTCACAGATACATAATAGTTAGGGCTACTAGTCACAGATACATAATAGTTAGGGCTACTAGTCACAGATACATAATAGTTAGGGCTACTAGTCACAGATACATAATAGTTAGGGCTACTAGTCACAGATACATAATAGTTAGGGCTACTAGTCACAGAAACATAATACTTTTGAGAAGTAAACTGCGAGAGAGAGAGAGAGACAAAGACAGAGAGAGAGACAAAGAGAGAGAGAGATTTCAATGCATCACTGCGTTGTCTGTCGTACAATATTTTGTAGCCAATTTGACATTTCCTCAGGACATTGTTTTCACTGAGGAAATGTACGAGTCTGCTGTTAATGATCATGCAGAGGATTTTCCCAAGGTTGCTGTTGACGCATATCCCACGGTAGTTATTGGGGTCAAATATGTCTCCACTTTTGTGGATTGAGGTGATAAGTCCTTGGTTCCAAATATTGGGGAAGATGCCAGAGCTAAGGATGATGTTAAAGAGTTTTAGTATAGCCAATTGGAATTTGTTGTCTGTATATTTGACCTTTTCATTGAGGATACCATCAACACCACAGGCCTTTTTGGGTTGGAGTGTTTTTATTTTGTCCTGTAGTTCATTCAAGGTAATTGAAGAATCCAGTGGTTTATTTTTAATAGTTGATTCTAAGATTTGTGTTTGATCATGTATATGTTTTTGCTGTTTGTTCTTTGTTATAGAGCCAAAAAGATTGGAGAAGTGGTTTACCCATACATCTCCGTTTTGCATCCGGCTCTCCTCTCCCTCTCCATCTCTCCCTCTCTCCCTCTCTCCTCCCTCTCTCTTTTCATCTGAGCAGTGGGTGGGCCTGTCTGCCAAGTGGGTGGTCCTATGCCCTCCCAGGCCCACCCATGGCTGAACCCCTGCCCAGTCTTTGGAAATCTATAGATTTGGGCCCAATGAATGTATTTCAATTGACTGATTTCCTCAGTTTGCTATGCCTCATTTTTGATTAATTGAAAATGAAACTCAGTTCAAAGTATCTCTCTTTTTCAAACAATCATTGCAGAGCTGGTTACAGGGTGCTTGATCCTGGTTTCTCCTGTGGGTTGCTCTAGTTTGGGAGTGTCTGCTAGATGAATGAATGTAACATAAATGTTGAGGCTTCACTGCAGGTAGATTGTATTATTGCATTTCAGCTTCTCCAGATGAACACACAGATTTGTATTGCATTAGACCATCTACGTCTCTAGTGAACACTTACAATGAATTGGATGCATGTTGTATAGACGTTCACCTCTTGCAGACATCACAGTGTACATAGAGATTCTGGCTGCCTGAGGTTAGTTTGTGATCTGCATTCCTGACTAGGTATTGATGATGCAGACACACACACACACACACACACACACACACACACACACACACACACACACACACACACACACACACACACACACACACACACACACACACACACACACACACACACACACACACACACACACACACACACACACACACACACACACACACACACACACACACACACACTGTTATCTGCGTACCCGGCTACAAGTATTGATCATGCAGTCATACTATAATCGTCCAGAGCACTTTGATGGAGAGGGTGTATTGTATGTGTTCAATTAGCCTACTGCCGAGGGCCATTGTCTCTCCAATGGAATATGGATGAAGCCAGCCCTGAGACAGCCCTGAGACAGCCCTGAGACAGCCCTGAGACAGCCCTGAGACAGCCATGAGACAGCCCTGAGACAGCCCTGAGACAGCCATGAGACAGCCCTGAGACAGCCCTGAGACAGCCCTGAGACAGCCCTGAGACAGCCCTGAGACAGCCATGAGACAGCCCTGAGACAGCCATGAGACAGCCCTGAGACAGCCCTGAGACAGCCCTGAGACAGCCCTGAGACAGCCATGAGACAGCCTTGAGACAGCCATGAGACAGCCCTGAGACAGCCATGAGACAGCCATGAGACAGCCCTGAGACAGCCCTGAGACAGCCCTGAGACAGCCCTGAGACAGCCATGAGACAGCCCTGAGACAGCCCTGAGACAGCTATGAGACAGCCCTGAGACAGCCCTGAGACAGCCATGAGACAGCCCTGAGACAGCCCTGAGACAGCCCTGAGACAGCCCTGAGACAGACGAGATATTGGTTATGCTACGTATTCTAAACTGTATCAGACATGCGTGTGTTCTGATCTGGACCTTATACCTTTTTTTTTTTTGCACTATTGGTTAGAGCCTGTAAGTAAGCATTTCACTTTAAGGTGAAATACCTGATGTATTCGGCGCACGTGACAAATAAACTTCGATTGGATTCTTTAGCAGGAGCGCGGGGTGCTAAGAGGTATCTCTAAAACTAACGCAGAGCAGTACATTCTTTATCCATAACAGAGCAGTACATTATTTATCCATAACAGAGCAGTACATTATTTATCCATAACAGAGCAATACATTATTTATCCATAACAGAGCAGTACATTATTTATCCATAACAGAGCAGTACATTATTTATCCATAACAGAGCAGTACATTATTTATCCATAACAGAGCAATACATTATTTATCCATAACAGAGCAGTACATTATTTATCCATAACAGAGCAGTACATTATTTATCCATAACAGAGCAATACATTATTTATCCATAACAGAGCAGTACATTTACATTACATTTAAGTCATTTAGCAGACGCTCTTATCCAGAGCGACTTACAAATTGGTGAATTCACCTTCTGACATCCAGTGGAACAGCCACTTTACAATAGTGCATCTAAATCATTAAGGGGGGGGTGGTGAGAAGGATTACTTATCCTATCCTAGGTATTCCTTGAAGAGGTGGGGTTTCAGGTGTCTCCGGAAGGTGGTGATTGACTCCGCTGTCCTGGCGTCGTGAGGGAGTTTGTTCCACCATTGGGGGGCCAGAGCAGCGAACAGTTTTGACTGGGCTGAGCGGGAACTGTACTTCCTCAATGGTAGGGAGGCGAGCAGACCAGAGGTGGATGAATGCAGTGCCCTTGCTTGGGTGTAGGGCCTGATCAGAGCCTGGAGGTACTGCGGTGCCGTTCCCCTCACAGCTCCGTAGGCAAGCACCATGGTCTTGTAGTACATTATTTATCCATAACAGAGCAGTACATTATTTATCCATAACAGAGCAATACATTATTTACCCATAACAGAGCAGTACATTATTTATCCATAACAGAGCAGTACATTATTTATCCATAACAGAGCAATACATTATTTACCCATAACAGAGCAATACATTATTTATCCATAACAGAGCAGTACATTATTTATCCATAACAGAGCAGTACATTATTTATTTTTTTAGGTGTCCGCAAGTCCACAAGTTTGAACCTATATTTGCAATAACAGGGGACACGGGCTCGGAACCCTGTGAGGTGAGATGGAAGGTGTGTATGGTGAGACATTGGAATAGACTGCTAGTTGTTATGAACTTGAGTGAAGACCCAAACGCGGTTTTAACAGAAAACAGAGTTCTTTAATAAAAAACAGGAATGGCATAAATCCTCTTCCAACGTAGTCAATGGAACAAAAGAACGTAGTATAATGCAGGTTGCACCTGCCATGCAGACTCCGACAGGACAGGACAAGGTGGAAGCAAACGAGACGACAGCTTGCTTCTGGCATCAAAAAACACAAACAAGAATCAGACACTGAAAGTAGCAGGAACAGAGAAAGAAATAGAGACCTAATCAGAGGGGGAAGAGAGAACAGGTGGGGAAAGAGAGAATGAGCTAGTTAGGGGAAATGTAGAACAGCTGAGGGATGAGAGACAGAGAAGGTAACCTAAAAAGACCAGCAGAGAGAGAGAATGAAGAGAAAGGACAGGAACAGACATAACAAGACATGACAGTACCCCCCCACTCACCGAGCGCCTCCTGGCGCACTCGAGGAGGAAACCTGGCGGCAACGGAGGAAATCATCGATCAGCGAACGGTCCAGCACGTCCCGAGAGGGAACCCAACTCCTCTCCTCAGGACCGTACCCCTCCCAATCCACTAGGTACTGATGACCACGGCCCCGAGGGCGCATGTCCAAAATCTTACGAACCCTGTAGATGGGTGCGCCCTCGACAAGGATGGGGGGAGGGACGGACGCGGGGGCGCGAAGAACGGGCTTAACACAGGAGACATGGAAGACCGGGTGAACGCGACGAAGATAGCGCGGGAGAAGAAGTCGCACTGCGACAGGATTAATGACCTGGGAAATACGGAACGGACCAATGAACCGCGGGGCCAACTTGCGAGAAGCTGTCTTAAGGGGAAGGTTCTGAGTGGAGAGCCATACTCTCTGACCGCAACAATATCTAGGACTCTTGGTCCTACGCTTGTTAGCGGCCCTCACAGTCTGCGCCCTATTACGGCAAAGTGCCGACCTGACCCCCTTCCAGGTGCGCTCGCAACGCTGGACAAAAGCCTGAGCGGAGGGGACGCAGGACTCGGCGAGCTGAGATGAGAACAGCGGAGGCTGGTACCCGAGGCTACACTGAAAAGGGGATAGACCGGTAGCAGACGAGGGAAGCGAGTTGTGGGCGTACTCTGCCCAGGGGAGCTGTTCTGACCAAGACGCAGGGTTACGAAAAGAAAGACTGCGTAAAATGCGACCAACAGTCTGATTGGCCCGTTCGGCTTGACCGTTAGACTGGGGATGAAAGCCGGACGAGAGACTGACGGAAGCCCCAATCAAACGGCAAAACTCCCTCCAAAATTGAGACGTGAACTGCGGGCCTCTGTCGGAAACGACGTCAGACGGAAGGCCATGAATTCGGAAAACATTCTCGATAATGATCTGAGCCGTCTCCTTAGCAGAAGGGAGCTTATCGAGAGGAATGAAATGAGCCACCTTAGAGAATCTATCGACAACCGTAAGAATAACTGTCTTCCCCGCTGATGAAGGCAGTCCGGTGATAAAATCTAAAGCGATGTGAGACCACGGTCGAGAGGGAATGGGAAGCGGTCTGAGACGGCCGGCAGGAGGAGAGTTCCCAGATTTAGTCTGCGCGCAGACCGAACAAGCGGCGACAAATCGACGCGCGTCACGTTCCCGAGTGGGCCACCAGAAACGCTGGCGAATGGAAGCGAGCGTACCCCGAAGGCCGGGGTGGCCGGCTAACTTGGCAGAGTGGGCCCACTGAAGAACGGCCGGACGAGTAGGAACGGGAACGAACAGAAGGTTCCTAGGACAAGCTCGCGGCGACGGAGTGTGAGCGAGTGCTTGCTTTACCTGCCTCTCAATTCCCCAGACAGTCAACCCGACAACACGCCCCTCAGGGAGAATCCCATCGGGGTCGGTGGAGACCTCAGAAGAACTGAAGAGACGAGATAAAGCATCAGGTTTGGTGTTTTTTGAGCCCGGACGATAAGAAATAACAAACTCGAAACGAGCGAAAAACAGAGCCCAACGAGCCTGACGCGCATTAAGTCGTTTGGCTGAACGGATGTACTCAAGGTTCCTATGGTCAGTCCAAACGACAAAAGGAACGGTCGCCCCTCCAACCACTGTCGCCATTCGCCTAGGGCTAAGCGGATGGCGAGCAGTTCGCGATTACCAACATCATAGTTACGTTCTGACGGCGATAAGCGATGAGAGAAAAACGCGCAAGGATGGACCTTGCCGTCAGAGAGAGAGCGCTGAGAAAGAATGGCTCCCACGCCCACCTCTGACGCGTCAACCTCAACAACAAACTGTCTAGAGATGTCAGGTGTAACAAGAATAGGTGCGGATGTAAAACGATTCTTAAGAAGATCAAAAGCTCCCTGGGCGGAAACGGACCACTTAAAGCACGTCTTAACAGAAGTAAGGGCTGTGAGAGGAGCTGCCACCTGACCGAAATTACGGATGAAACGACGGTAGAAATTAGCGAAGCCCAGAAAGCGCTGCAGCTCGACGCGTGACTTAGGAACGGGCCAATCAATGACAGCCTGGACCTTAGCGGGATCCATCTTAATGCCCTCAGCGGAAATAACGGAACCGAGAAAAGGGACAGAGGCGGCATGAAAAGTGCACTTCTCAGCCTTCACATAAAGACAGTTCTCCAAAAGGCGCTGGAGGACGCGTCGCACGTGCTGAACATGAATCGAGAGAGACGGTGAAAAAATCAGGATATCGTCCATGTAAACGAAAACAAAAATGTTCAGCATGTCTCTCAGGACGTCGTTAACTAGTGCCTGAAAGACAGCTGGAGCGTTAACGAGGCCGAAAGGAAGAACCCGGTATTCAAAGTGCCCTAACGGAGTGTTAAACGCCGTCTTCCACTCGTCCCCCTCCCTGATGCGCACGAGATGGTAGGCGTTACGAAGGTCCAATTTGGTGAAAAACCTGGCTCCCTGCAGGATCTCGAAGGCTGAAGACATAAGAGGAAGCGGATAACGATTCTTAACTGTTATGTCATTCAGCCCTCGATAATCCACGCATGGGCGCAGGGACCCGTCCTTCTTCTGAACAAAAAGAACCCCGCGCCGGCGGGGGAGGAGGAGGAGACTATGGTACCGGCGTCGAGCGAAACCGACAAATAATCCTCGAGAGCCTTACGTTCGGGAGCCGACAGAGAGTATAATCTACCCCGGGGGAGTAGTTCCCGGAAGGAGATCAATACTACAGTCATACGACCGGTGTGGAGGGAGAGAAGTGGCCTTGGAACGACTGAACACCGTGCGCAGATCGTGATACTCCTCCGGCACCCCTGTCAAATCGCCAGGCTCCTCCTGTGAAGAAGAGACAGAGGAAACAGGAGGGATAGCAGACATTAAACAGGTTACATGACAAGAAACATTCCAGGATAGGATAGTATTACTAGACCAATTAATAGAAGGGTTATGGCGCACTAGCCAGGGATGACCCAAAACAACAGGTGTAAAAGGTGAACGAAAAATTAAAAAAGAAATGGTTTCGCTATGATTACCAGAGACAGTGAGGGTTAAAGGCAGCGTCTCACGCTGAATCTTGGGGAGAGAACTACCATCTAAAGCGAACAAGGCCCTGGGCTCCCTAACTGTCTGAGAGGAATGTCATGTTCCCGAGCCCAGGTCTCGTCCATAAAACAGCCCTCCGCCCCAGAGTCTATCAAGGCACTGCAGGAAGCAGATGAACCGGGCCAGCGGAGATGGACCGGAAAGGTAGTGCGTGATCCAGAAGGAGAGGCCTGAGTAGTTGCGCTCACCAGTAGCCCTCCTCTTACTGATGAGCTCTGGCTTTTACTGGACATGAGGTGACAAAATGACCAGCGGAGCCGCAGTAGAGACAGAGGCGATTGGTGATTCTCCGTTCCCTCTCCTTGACCGAGATGCGAATACCCCCAGCTGCATAGGCTCAGCATCCGAGCCGGCGGGGGAGGGTGGCAGTGATGCGGCAGGTGGCAGTGATGTGGAGAGGGGAGCAACGGAGAACGTGAGCTCCTTTCCACGAGCTCGGCGACGAAGATCAAACCGTCGCTCTATGCGAATAGCGAGAGCTATTAAGGAGTCCAGACTGGAAGGAACCTCCCGGGAGAGGATCTCATCCTTAACCTCGACGTGGAGATCCTCCAGAAAACGAGCGAGCAAAGCCGGCTCGTTCCAGTCACTAGAGGCAGCGAGAGTGCGAAACTCAATAGAATAATCCGTTATGGATCTATTCCCCTGACATAGGGAAGACAGGGCCCTGGAAGCCTCCTCGCCAAAAACAGAACGGTCAAAAACCCGTATCATCTCCTCCTTAAAGTCCTGATACTGGTTAATACACTCAGCCCTCGCCTCCCAGACTGCCGTGCCCCACTCACGCGCCTGTCCGGTAAGGAGAGAAATGACGTAGGCGATGCGGGCTGCGCTCCTGGAGTAAGTGTTGGGCTGGAGAGAGAACACCACATCACACTGAGTGAGGAATGAGCGGCACTCAGTGGGCTCCCCAGAGTAACACGGCGGGTTGTTGATCCTGGGCTCCGGAGACTCGGAAACCCTGGAAGTGGGCGGTGGATCGAGGTGGAGTTGGTGAACCCGTCTTGTGAGGTCGGAGACTTGGACGGCCAGGGTCTCAACGGCATGTTGAGCAGCAGACAATTCCTCCTCGTGTCTGCCTAGCATCGCTCCCTGGATCTCGACGGCGGAGTGAAAAGGGTCCGGAGCCGCTGGGTCCATTCTTGGTCTGATTCTTCTGTTATGAACTTGAGTGAAGACCCAAACGCGGTTTTAACAGAAAACAGAGTTCTTTAATAAAAAACAGGAATGGCATAAATCCTCTTCCAACGTAGTCAATGGAACAAAAGAACGTAGTATAATGCAGGTTGCACCTGCCATGCAGACTCCGACAGGACAGGACAAGGTGGAAGCAAACGAGACGACAGCTTGCTTCTGGCATCAAAAAACACAAACAAGAATCAGACACTGAAAGTAGCAGGAACAGAGAAAGAAATAGAGACCTAATCAGAGGGGGAAGAGAGAACAGGTGGGGAAAGAGAGAATGAGCTAGTTAGGGGAAATGTAGAACAGCTGAGGGATGAGAGACAGAGAAGGTAACCTAAAAAGACCAGCAGAGAGAGAGAATGAAGAGAAAGGACAGGAACAGACATAACAAGACATGACAGCTAGTACATTGGAATGAATAGCTAATACAGTTGTTCTATGGACTTAATCCATAGGGGGAGGAGCCTGGGCAACTAAAGGTCTGACCTTTTTTCCAAGAGTCTGACTGTGAACATCTGTACAGAAACCAAATGAAGGTTGACATAGACATGATTAAAAAACAACTGTTGATGCAATATGACAAAAAAAAATAGGGCGGAGGGGATTTACCATAAACCCAAATTGAGAACCTTTTGTTTGATTAAGGGTGAATTGGTGGGTGAGAGATATATTAGGTATAACCTACCTAAACGCAAGGGATCGCTAATGTGCACAGGGAAGATCAGGGATATTGTGTTATGTACTTGAGTGAAGACCCAAAAGCGGTTTTAACAGAAAACAGAGTTCTTTAATGAAAAACAGGAATGGCATAAATCCTCTTCCAACGTAGTCAATGGAACAAAAAGAACGTTAGTATAATGCAGGATGCACCTGCCAGGCAGACTCCGACAGGATAGGACAAGGTGGAAGCAAACGGGACGACAGCTTGCTTCTGGCATCAAAAACACAAACAAGAATCAGACCCTGAAAGTAGCAGGAACAGAGAAAGAAATAGAGACCTAATCAGAGCGGGAAGAGAGAACAGGTGGGGAAAGAGTGAATGAGCTAGTTAGGGGAGATGTAGAACAGCTGAAGAATGAGAGACAGAGAAGGTAACCTAAAAAGACCAGCAGAGAGAGACAGAGTGAAGAGAAAGGACAGGAACAGACATAACAAGACATGACAGTACCCCCCCCCACTCACCGAGCGCCTCCTGGCGCACTCGAGGAGGAAACCTGGCGGCAACGGAGGAAATCATCGATCAGCGAACGGTCCAGCACGTCCCGAGAGGGAACCCAACTCCTCTCCTCAGGACCGTACCCCTCCCAATCCACTAGGTACTGATGACCACGGCCCCGAGGGCGCATGTCCAAAATCTTACGAACCCTGTAGATGGGTGCGCCCTCGACAAGGATGGGGGGGGGAGGGACGAGCGGGGGCGCGAAGAACGGGCTTAACACAGGAGACATGGAAGACCGGGTGAACGCGACGAAGATAGCGCGGAGAAGAAGTCGCACTGCGACAGGATTAATGACCTGAGAAATACGGAACGGACCAATGAACCGCGGGGCCAACTTGCGAGAAGCTGTCTTAAGGGGAAGGTTCTGAGTGGAGAGCCATACTCTCTGACCGCAACAATATCTAGGACTCTTGGTCCTACGCTTATTAGCGGCCCTCACAGTCTGCGCCCTATTACGGCAAAGTGCCGACCTGACCCCCTTCCAGGTGCGCTCGCAACGCTGGACAAAAGCCTGAGCGGAGGGGACGCAGGACTCGGCGAGCTGAGATGAGAACAGCGGAGGCTGGTACCCGAGGCTACTCTGAAAAGGAGATAGACCGGTAGCAGACGAGGGAAGCGAGTTGTGGGCGTACTCTGCCCAGGGGAGCTGTTCTGACCAAGACGCAGGGTTACGAAAAGAAAGACTGCGTAAAATGCGACCAAAAGTCTGATTGGCCCGTTCGGCTTGACCGTTAGACTGGGGATGAAAGCCGGACGAGAGACTGACGGAAGCCCCAATCAAACGGCAAAACTCCCTCCAAAATTGAGACGTGAACTGCGGGCCTCTGTCGGAAACGACGTCAGACGGAAGGCCATGAATTCGGAAAACATTCTCGATAATGATCTGAGCCGTCTCCTTAGCAGAAGGAAGCTTAGCGAGAGGAATGAAATGAGCCGCCTTAGAAAATCTATCGACAACCGTAAGAATAACTGTCTTCCCCGCTGATGAAGGCAGTCCGGTGATAAAATCTAAAGCGATGTGAGACCACGGTCGAGAGGGAATGGGAAGCGGTCTGAGACGGCCGGCAGGAGGAGAGTTCCCAGATTTAGTCTGCGCGCAGACCGAACAAGCGCGTCACGTTCCCGAGTGGGCCACCAGAAACGCTGGCGAATGGAAGCGAGCGTACCCCGAACGCCGGGGTGGCCGGCTAACTTGGCAGAGTGGGCCCACTGAAGAACGGCCGGACGAGTAGGAACGGGAACGAACAGAAGGTTCCTAGGACAAGCTCGCGGCGACGGAGTGTGAGCGAGTGCTTGCTTTACCTGCCTCTCAATTCCCCAGACAGTCAACCCGACAACACGCCCGTCAGGGAGAATCCCCTCGGGGTCGGTGGAGACCTCAGAAGAACTGAAGAGACGAGATAAAGCATCAGGCTTGGTGTTCTTTGAGCCCGGACGATAAGAAATAACAAACTCGAAACGAGCGAAAAACAGAGCCCAACGAGCCTGACGCGCATTAAGTCGTTTGGCTGAACGGATGTACTCAAGGTTCCTATGGTCAGTCCAAACGACAAAAGGAACGGTCGCCCCCTCCAACCACTGTCGCCATTCGCCTAGGGCTAAGCGGATGGCGAGCAGTTCGCGATTACCAACATCATAGTTACGTTCTGACGGCGATAAGCGATGAGAGAAAAACGCGCAAGGATGGACCTTGCCGTCAGAGAGAGCGCTGAGAAAGAATGGCTCCCACGCCCACCTCTGACGCGTCAACCTCAACAACAAACCGACTAGAGATGTCAGGTGTAACAAGAATAGGTGCGGATGTAAAACGATTCTTAAGAAGATCAAAAGCTCCCTGGGCGGAAACGGACCACTTAAAGCACGTCTTAACAGAAGTAAGGGCTGTGAGGGGAGCTGCCACCTGACCGAAATTACGGATGAAACGACGATAGAAATTAGCGAAGCCCAGAAAGCGCTGCAGCTCGACGCGTGACTTAGGAACGGGCCAATCAATGACAGCCTGGACCTTAGCGGGATCCATCTTAATGCCCTCAGCGGAAATAACGGAACCGAGAAAAGGGACAGAGGCGGCATGAAAAGTGCACTTCTCAGCCTTCACATAAAGACAGTTCTCCAAAAGGCGCTGGAGGACGCGTCGCACGTGCTGAACATGAATCGAGAGAGACGGTGAAAAAATCAGGATATCGTCCATGTAAACGAAAACAAAAATGTTCAGCATGTCTCTCAGGACGTCGTTAACTAGTGCCTGAAAGACAGCTGGAGCGTTAACGAGGCCGAAAGGAAGAACCCGGTATTCAAAGTGCCCTAACGGAGTGTTAAACGCCGTCTTCCACTCGTCCCCCTCCCTGATGCGCACGAGATGGTAGGCGTTACGAAGGTCCAATTTGGTGAAAAACCTGGCTCCCTGCAGGATCTCGAAGGCTGAAGACATAAGAGGAAGCGGATAACGATTCTTAACTGTTATGTCATTCAGCCCTCGATAATCCACGCATGGGCGCAGGGACCCGTCCTTCTTCTGAACAAAAAAACCCCGCTCCGGCGGGAGAGGAGGAGGAGACTATGGTACCGGCGTCGAGCGAAACCGACAAATAATCCTCGAGAGCCTTACGTTCGGGAGCCGACAGAGAGTATAATCTACCCCGGGGGAGTAGTTCCCGGAAGGAGATCAATACTACAGTCATACGACCGGTGTGGAGGGAGAGAAGTGGCCTTGGAACGACTGAACACCGTGCGCAGATCGTGATACTCCTCCGGCACCCCTGTCAAATCGCCAGGCTCCTCCTGTGAAGAAGAGACAGAGGAAACAGGAGGGATAGCAGACATTAAACAGGTCACATGACAAGAAACATTCCAGGATAGGATAGTATTACTAGACCAATTAATAGAAGGGTTATGGCGCACTAGCCAGGGATGACCCAAAACAACAGGTGTAAAAGGTGAACGAAAAATTAAAAAAGAAATGGTTTCGCTATGATTACCAGAGACAGTGAGGGTTAAAGGCAGCGTCTCACGCTGAATCTTGGGGAGAGAACTACCATCTAAAGCGAACAAGGCCGTGGGCTCCCCTAACTGTCTGAGAGGAATGTCATGTTCCCGAGCCCAGGTCTCGTCCATAAAACAGCCCTCCGCCCCAGAGTCTATCAAGGCACTGCAGGAAGCAGATGAACCGGGCCAGCGGAGATGGACCGGAAAGGTAGTGCGTGATCCAGAAGGAGAGGCCTGAGTAGTTGCGCTCACCAGTAGCCCTCCTCTTACTGATGAGCTCTGGCTTTTACTGGACATGAGGTGACAAAATGACCAGCGGAGCCGCAGTAGAGACAGAGGCGATTGGTGATTCTCCGTTCCTTCTCCTTGGCCGAGATGCGGATACCCCCAGCTGCATAGGCTCAGCATCCGAGCCGGCGGAGGAGGGTGGCAGTGATGCGGCAGGTGGCAGTGATGTGGAGAGGGGAGCAACGGAGAACGCGAGCTCCTTTCCACGAGCTCGGCGACGAAGATCAAACCGTCGCTCTATGCGAATAGCGAGAGCTATTAAGGAGTCCAGACTGGAAGGAACCTCCCGGGAGAGGATCTCATCCTTAACCTCGACGAGGAGACCCTCCAGAAAACGAGCGAGCAAAGCCGGCTCGTTCTTCCAGTCACTAGAGGCAGCGAGAGTGCGAAACTCAATAGAATAATCCGTTATGGATCGATTCCCCTGACATAGGGAAGACAGGGCCCTGGAAGCCTCCTCGCCAAAAACAGAACGGTCAAAAACCCGTATCATCTCCTCCTTAAAGTCCTGATACTGGTTAATACACTCAGCCCTCGCCTCCCAGATTGCCGTGCCCCACTCACGCGCCCGTCCGGTAAGGAGAGAAATGACGTAGGCGATGCGGGCTGCGCTCCTGGAGTAAGTGTTGGGCTGGAGAGAGAACACCACATCACACTGAGTGAGGAATGAGCGGCACTCAGTGGGCTCCCCAGAGTAACACGGCGGGTTGTTGATCCTGGGCTCCGGAGACTCGGAAACCCTGGAAGTGGGCGGTGGATCGAGGTGGAGTTGGTGAACCTGTCTTGTGAGGTCGGAGACTTGGACGGCCAGGGTCTCAACGGCATGTCGAGCAGCAGACAATTCCTCCTCGTGTCTGCCTAGCATCGCTCCCTGGATCTCGACGGCGGAGTGAAAAGGGTCCGGAGCCGCTGGGTCCATTCTGGGTCTGATTCTTCTGTTATGTACTTGAGTGAAGACCCAAAAGCGGTTTTAACAGAAAACAGAGTTCTTTAATGAAAAACAGGAATGGCATAAATCCTCTTCCAACGTAGTCAATGGAACAAAAAGAACGTTAGTATAATGCAGGATGCACCTGCCAGGCAGACTCCGACAGGATAGGACAAGGTGGAAGCAAACGGGACGACAGCTTGCTTCTGGCATCAAAAACACAAACAAGAATCAGACCCTGAAAGTAGCAGGAACAGAGAAAGAAATAGAGACCTAATCAGAGCGGGAAGAGAGAACAGGTGGGGAAAGAGTGAATGAGCTAGTTAGGGGAGATGGAGAACAGCTGAAGAATGAGAGACAGAGAAGGTAACCTAAAAAGACCAGCAGAGAGAGACAGAGTGAAGAGAAAGGACAGGAACAGACATAACAAGACATGACATATTGCCCCTGCGTATTGAAACATGTCAGATCAGGGATATTGCCTCTGCGTATTGAAGCAGGTCAGGTCAGGGATATTGCCTCTGCGTATTGAAACATGTCAGATCAGGGATATTGCCTCTGCGTATTGAAACATGTCAGATCAGGGATATTGCCTCTGCGTATTGAAACAGGTCAGATCAGGGATATTGCCTCTGCGTATTGAAACAGGTCAGATCAGGGATATTGCCTCTGCGTACCGAAACAGGTCAGGTCAGGGATATTGCCTCTGCGTATTGAAGCAGGTCAGATCAGGGATATTGCCCCTGCGTATTGAAACATGTCAGATCAGGGATATTGCCTCTGCGTATTGAAGCAGGTCAGGTCAGGGATATTGCCTCTGCGTATTGAAACATGTCAGATCAGGGATATTGCCTCTGCGTATTGAAACATGTCAGATCAGGGATATTGCCTCTGCGTATTGAAACAGGTCAGATCAGGGATATTGCCCCTGCGTATTGAAACAGGTCAGATCAGGGATATTGCCCCTGCGTATTGAAACATGTCAGATCAGGGATAGTGCCTCTGCGTATTGAAGCAGGTCAGATCAGGGATAGTGCCTCTGCGTATTGAAACAGGTCAGATCAGGGATATTGCCTCTGCGTATTGAAACAGGTCAGATCAGGGATATTGCCTCTGCGTATTGAAACAGGTCAGATCAGGGATATTGCCTCTGCGTACCGAAACAGGTCAGATCAGGTATATTGCCTCTGCGTATTGAAACATGTCAGATCAGGGATATTGCCTCTGCGTATTGAAACAGGTCAGTATTGTGGTGAAACGGAAGAGGAAAGACTATGTAACTATTGGGACCTTGAAGAAATAGAGAATGGAACTCATGTTATCCTCTATTGCCCTTTCTACCATGATAGACACTTGCTCTTATTCCAGGAAGCACAGCAGATATACCCTGGTATTATGTGGCTGAGTGGTGAGGAGACAGACCACCAGATATACCCTGGTATTATGTAGTGATGAGGAGACAGACCACCAGATATACCTGGTATTATATGTTGCTGAGTGGTGAGGAGACAGACCACCAGATATACCCTGGTATTATGTTGCTGAGTGGTGAGGAGACAGACCACCAGATATACCCTGGTATTATGTTGCTGAGTGGTGAGGAGACAGACCACCAGATATACCCTGGTATTATGTTGCTGAGTGATGAGGAGACAGACCACCAGATATACCCTGGTATTATGTAGCTGAGTGATGAGGAGACAGACCACCAGATATACCCTGGTATTATGTTGCTGAGTGGTGAGGAGACAGACCACCAGATATACCCTGGTATTATGTTGCTGAGTGGTGAGGAGACAGACCACCAGATATACCCTGGTATTATGTTGCTGAGTGATGAGGAGACAGACCACCAGATATACCCTGGTATTATGTAGCTGAGTGATGAGGAGACAGACCACCAGATATACCCTGGTATTATGTTGCTGAGTGGTGAGGAGACAGACCACCAGATATACCCTGGTATTATGTTGCTGAGTGGTGAGGAGACAGACCACCAGATATACCCTGGTATTATGTGGCTGAGTGATGAGGAGACAGACCACCAGATATACCCTGGTATTATGTAGCTGAGTGATGAGGAGACAGACCACCAGATATAACCTGGTATTATGTTGCTGAGTGATGAGGAGACAGACCACCAGATATACCCTGGTATTATGTTGCTGAGTGATGAGGAGACAGACCACCAGATATAACCTGGTATTATGTGGCTGAGTGATGAGGAGACAGAACACCAGATATAACCTGGTATTATGTGGCTGAGTGATGAGGAGACAGACCACCAGATATACCCTGGTATTATGTGGCTGAGGGATGAGGAGACAGAACACCAGATATACCCTGGTATTATGTGGCTGAGTGTTGAGGGGAAATTGAAATGTGTTTTTTTTTGTCCATTGTGTAGTTCCGTTTGCTGAATTTTTAGATGAAGTCTGGGATAAAAGAAAAAAGGATACCTATAAATACATTGTAAAATAATATTGATTGTGTAAGTGGCTAATGATGTGTGTATATAGATTGTTTATAGGCTTGTCTACCATATGAATCTTCTCTTTGTGCTCGACTGGGTTCAAGTGACTTCTGTTTATTTTTTACCTTTATTTTTTCTGTATGTATGTATGTATGTGTGTGTGTGTGTGTGTGTGTGTGTGTGTGTGTGTGTGTGTGTGTGTGTGTGTGTGTGTGTGTGTGTGTGTGTGTGTGTGTGTGTGTGTGTGTGTGTGTGTGTGTGTACGTACGTACGTACGTACAGTGGGGCAAACAAGTATTTAGTCAGCCACCAATTGTGCAAGTTCTCCCACTTAAAAAGATGAGAGAGGCCTGTAATTTTGATCATAGGTACACTTCAACTATGACAGACACAATGAGAGAGAAAAAAATCCAGAAAATCACATTGTAGGATTTTTAATGAATTTATTTGCAAATGATGGTGGAAAATAAGTATTTGGTCACCTACAAACAAGAAAGATTTCTGGCTCTCACAGACCTGTAACTTCTTCTTTGAGGCTCCTCTGTCCTCCACTCGGTACCTGTATTAATGGCACCTGTTTGAACTTGTGATCTGTTTACGATCAACTTTCTCTGGAGCAGCAACCACAGCCTCCCAAAAGAAGTGTATTCTCTTCCCTCACTTTAATTCTCACGTTTGAGAAGGGCCCACAAGTTCTCAATAGGAGTCAGGTGAGGAAGGGCGCCAGGTTATTATTGGGGCATCTTTGAGGCCCTTGCTGGTTAGCCAAGCAGTGGAGTACTGGGATGCATAAAGAGCATGGCCTTCCTGAATGCTGAGTACTTCTTCCTGTATCACTTCTTGAAGAAATAATCTTCCAGAAACTGGCAGGAAGTTTGGGAGGTGAGTTTCAGTCCATCTTCAACCCGAAAAGGTCTGAATATCTCATCCTTAATGATAGCAGCCCATACCAGCACCCCTCCTCCACCTTACTGACGCCTGACTTGAAGTGGTGCCCTGTGTCCATTACTGATCCAGCCACGGGCCCATCCATCTGGTCCATCAAGAATCACTCTCATTTCATCTGTCCATAAAACAAAAAAAATTACCTGTCTTCAGGTATTTCTTTGCCCAATCTTGACGCTTCAACTTGTGAATGTTATTCAATGGTGGTCGTGTTTCAGCCTTCTTGACCTTGGCCATGTCTCTGAGCACTTGACACCTCAGGACACTCCAGGTAGGTTGTACCTCAGGACACTCCAGGTAGGTTTTACTTCAGGACACTCCCAGGTAGGTTGTACCCTAGAACACTCCAGGTAGGTTGTACCTCAGGACACTCCAGGTAGGTTGTTGTACCTCAGGACACTCCAGGTAGGTTGCAGTTCTGGAATATGGTGGCACTGGAGGATAATGGGTTCCTGGTAGCTTGACGTTTAATTCTTCTAAAGTATTTAGCAGTTAATTTGCACCTTTTCTTCTCCATGCACCCCCCCCCCGCCTGAAAGGCATTTTAAAATTTTTGACTTTTCAGTGTCAGTAAAATCTCTTTTGTGGCCCTTTTTACCTCAGGTAATGAGGCTACCTCGTAATTGTACACACCTTGATATAAGGTGTTATTCATTTTCGCCTAGCCCTATCTCATTACACAAATGATCACCTGAAAATGATTACATCTAATTAGCATTCAAGGTTTGGAGTTGGAAGAATGTGAATAGAAATAATGTTAACATCAGAATACCCACTTGCCTAATAATTGCGCACGCATTGTCGAGAGGTGTTTGTGTGTAACAGAAGGCAGGAATATATGAAGTTGAAGAAGGTAGCTATGTGGAGTGTTCCTGAGTGTCTCAGTAAGAGTGCGGCGTTAACAAGTTTAGGAAAGGTTTTGGGTTCAATTCCCTCAGGGATCACATACACATATTAAAAACCTCTTAAGGATCGGACCTTTTTTTCAATTTTTGACTAAAATGACATACCCAAATCTAACTGCCTGTAGCTCAGGACCTGAAGTAAGGATATGCATATTCTTGATTCCATTTGAAAGGAAAAACTTTGAAGTTTGTGGAAATGTGAAATGAATGTAGGAGAATATAACCTAATAGATCTGATAAACGACAATACAAAGACAGTTTTTTGTACCATCATCTTGAAATGCAAGAGAAAGGCCATAAGAAATTATTCCAGGCCATGCGCAATTTAGTTTTTGTCCACTAAATGGCAGCAGTGTATGTGAAAAGTTTTAGACTGATCCAATGAACCATTGAATTTCTGTTCAAAATGTATCAGACAGCCCAAATCTGCCTCATTAGTTTATTAATAACTGTTCAAGTTGAAAACTGTGCCTCTCCTCAAACATTATTATTATTTCACTGTAATAGATAATGTAAATTGGACAGTGCACGTAGATTAACAAGAATTGAAGCTTTCTGCTCATATCAGATATGTATATGTCCAGGGAAATGTTCTTGTTACTTACAACCTCACGCTAATCGCATTAGCCTACGTTAGCTCAACCGTCCTGCGGTGTCCCACCGATCATGTAGAGGTAAAAAAATGCCCTTCTCCTGCCATGCCCCTCTCCTGCTGCTTCACTCACAGTAGATTGACAGGCTGAAGGAATCAGCCATCTCTAAACACATCTCTAATCATTAGACTAGATAATTTCCTATAATTACTGAGGAAGAACTAAATAAGCTGCGAAGATAATTCACAGACAGCCAAGTTCCGTCTGCCTGCCAAGTTCCGTGGTCACACAAACAGATGAGGAGACTGGATGTTTAGCCTTCGTTAATAAGACTTCACACTTGAGATGGACTTGGCCATCAACAGCCTGGCAGTGTTAAGTTTTATACCCTGAGAAGTATAAAACACTGATGTGTCCAGGTAACAAGTAAAAAAGTAACTACATAGAAAATGACTCAAGTGAAAGTTACCAGTAAAATACCACTTGGGTAACAGTCGAAAACTATTTGGGTTAAACTATACTTAAGTATCAAAAGTAAACAGAATTGCTAAAATGTACCTAAGTATTAAAAGTAAAAGTACAAATCATAAACAATTTCTTATATTAAACAAACTAGATGGCACAATTGTTCATTTATTTTCATTGACGGATAGCCAGTGGCACACCAACACTCAGACATAATTCACAAACAAGCATTTGTGTTTAAAACTGATTTGTAATATGATTCTCTTCTCTTTTGTTAAAAGACTATTACATAGTCTGACTGCTCTCAATTGATGCTCTTAATTACTTCAACATTTAGTAAACCTATTGATTTTACATGTAAACTGGTTTGTCTTCAAGTTACAATATCTAACAATAAGCTGCAGACCATACTATTTACCAGGAGAGTTTTCATCAATATTTTTCGTAGCAGTCTATTTACCACCACAAACCGATGCTGGCACCAAGACCGCATTCAACGAGCTGTATAGAGCCATAAGCAAACAAGAAAATGCTCATCCAGAGGCAGCGCTCCTAGTGGCCGGGGACGTTAATGCAGGGAAACTTCTTCTGTTTCTCCAATGCAGGAAAACTGAAATCTGTTTTACCCCATAAAACTACACCACCTTCACTCCACACAGAGAAACACACACAAAGCCCCCCCCGCAAATATTCATTCTTACAAGCAAAAACTCAAACAGGAATTACCAGTGACACGCAATGAAGGGAATTCTAAGCAGGAATTCTAAGCAGGTAGCCTAGTGGTTAGAGCGTTGGGCCAGTAACCGAAAGGTTGCTGGATCGAATCCCCGAGCTGTAAAGGTTAAAATCTCTCATTCTGAGCAAGGCAGTTAACCTACTGTTGCCTGGGCACCAAAAACGTGGATGTCGATTAAGGCAGCCCCCGCATCTCTCTGATTCAGAGGGGCTGGTTGGGTTAAATGCGGAAGACACATTTCAGCTGAAGGCATTCAGTTGTACAACTGACCAGGTTTCCCACTTTCCCTAAACTACAGGACTGTTTTGCTAGCACAGACTGCAATATGTTCCGGGATTCATCTGAGAACATTGAGGAGGTTACCACATCAGTCACCGGCTTCAATAACAAGTGCATCGATGACGTCTTCCCCACAGTGACCGCACGTATGTCCCAACCAGAAGCCATGGATTACAGGCAACATCCACACTGAGTTAAAGGCTAGAGCTGCTGCTTTCAAGGAGCTGGACACTAATCCGGATGCTTATAAGATATTCTGCTACAAACTTGGACCAGCCATAAAACAGGCAAAGTGTCAAGACAGGACTAAGATCCTACTACGCCGGCTCTGACACTCGATGGATGTGGGCTTGCACATTATCACAGCTTACAAAAGGAAACCCAGCTGTGAGCTGCCCAGCCATGCAAAATTACCAGACAAGCTAAACGAAGCAAACTATACTGAACCATGCATGAGAGCACCAGCTGTTCCAGATGGCTCTGTGATCACGCGGTAAGACCTTTAAACAGGTTAACATTCGCAAAGGCCGCGGGGCCAGACAGAATACCAGGACACGTACTCAGAGCATGCGCTGACCAGCTGGCAAGTGTCTTCAATTACATTTTCAACCTATCCCTGTAATATCTATAATACCAACTTGTTTCAAGCAGCCCGCCATTGCCCCCGTGCCCAAGAACACCAAGGTAACCTGCCTAAATGACTATCGCCCAGTAGCACTCACATCTATAGCCATGAAATACTTTGAAAGGCTGGTCATGGCTCACATCAACACGATCATCCTAGTCACCTTAGAACCATTCCAATTTGAATAACGCACCAACAGATCCACAGATGACGCAATCTCAATTGCACTCCACATTGCCCTCACCCACCTGAACAATAGGAATACCTAGAGTACCAATCAAAAGTTTGGAAACACCTCAAGAGTTTTTCTTTATTTTTATATTGTAGAATAATAGTGAAGACATCAAAACTATGAAATAACAAATATGGAATCATTAAACAAATCAAAATATATTTGGGATTTTAGATTCTTCAAAGTAGCCACCCTTTGCCTTTGACAGTTTTTCACACTCTTGGAATTCTCTCAACCAGCTTCATCTGGAATGCTTTTCAAACAGTCTTGAAAGAGTTCCCACATATTCTGAGCACTTGTTGACTGCTTTTCCTTCACTCGGCGGTCCAACTCATCCCAAACCATCTCATTTGGGTTGAGTTCGGGTGATTGTGGAGGCCAGATCATCTGATGCAGCACTCCATCAATCTCCTTCTTGGTCAAATAGGCCAAACACAGACCGGAGGTGTGTTGGGTCATTGTCCTGTTGAAAAACAAATGGTAGTCCCACCCAGCGCAAACCAGATGGGATGGCGTATCACTGCAGAATGCTGTGGTAGCCATGCTGGTTAAGTGTGCCTTGAATTCTAAGAAAATTGCAGATAGATTTTGAGAACTCCATAATGAAAATGTATGTATGTAAAGTAGAAACATAAAAAGTATGCTTTACTAAAATTGAGTTGGCAATACAGTCCTGTAATACCATAAAATAGGCCAAAACAGTCCAGTAATACTGTAATATAGGCCATTATAGTACTGTAATACTGTAATATAGGCCATTACAGTACTGTAATACTGTAATATAGGCCATTACAGTACTGTAATACTGTAATATAGGCCATTACAGTACTGTAATAATGTTACATAGGCCATTACAGTACTGTAATATATGTAATTTACGTAGCAGCCACTTTAATCCAAAGTGACAACAGTCCAAGCATTTTGGTATGACCCCCCACTGGGAATTGAACCCACAACTCTGGTGTTGCAAGTGCCATGCTGTTATAAACTGAGCCATGTACATGGCCACTACAATACATAAGTACAATACAATACTTTAAAATACAATACACGATTACAGTACAGGTGGAAGATGTATGATTGCCATTCCCATGAGCGTGACACCCTCCTTCAGGCCATGGACGAGGGATGCAATGATTTCAATCAAGACCTATTTCAGGATTGGATTTGCTGTGCCAAACGATTCCACCCCCATAGATTTTGACCAGAACCTATGGCCAAGTACTGAAGACAGGCTTGATGCAAACTACTGCCTGCTAACAAAAAAATTACTTAATTTGATTACATTTTGAAATATGTCCTCAATTATGGAATGTTGATGTTCTGTCACGTCCTGACCATCGTTCGTGTGTGTTTTCCTTGTTTTAGTGTTGGTCAGGACGTGAGCTGGGTGGGCATTCTATGTTGTGTGTCTGGTTTGTCCATTTCTATGTTAGGCCTGATATGGTTCTCAATCAGAGGCAGGTGTTAGTCATTGTCTCTGATTGGGAACCATATTTAGGTAGCCTGTTTTGTGTTGAGTTTTGTGGGTAATTGTTCCTGTCTTTGTGTTTGTGGCACCAGATAGGACTGTTTTTGTTTTTTCACCTTTCTTGTTTTGTAAATTGTAGTACTTTCATCTTTATTAAAGATGCACAAAACTAACCACGCTGCATTTTGGTCCGCCTCTCTTCCCCCACAAGAAAACCATTACATGTTCAGTGTATTACCTAATGTGAAAACAGTGTAATGTACTGTAATTTACAGTATTGTAGCATACTACATTCAAAGGACAATATTGAAACATTGGATTTGTTAATAGATTAAGTTGTTGTTAATGAAATCTTCTCTATTTAGTTCAATGATGTCGTCTTTCGGTGATTAAACCAATGTACTGATTATATTTCACAGTTAACGTATATTTGGGATCAATGGTTGTGAACGATATCTACCAACATTTTGTTTATGTAAAATCGAAGGTTTTGAAGGTAGTTTTTTGTACTGAGAGTTTTGAAAATTCACTGCATACTGGTGAATATAGTTCCAAAGCGCCAAATTGTAAGTCGCTCTGGATAAGAGCGTCTGCTAAATGACTTAAATGTAAATGTAAATAGGAAACTGTAACCCCAGGAAAGGGTGGTGAATAGAGTGTGTATGTTAGTATGTGTGTGTGTGTCCTGCTTACCCCCTGGGAGAAGTAGAAAGCAGCGATGCCCAGGGGCCAGAAGCAGCATAACATGGAGAAGATGGCCAGACCCAGATGGTCTCTGGGTGGGATCACTATGAAGTTATCTTCACTCTCGCTGTCGCTGGAGCAGTCCGTCTGAAAGAGACAAACACTGTAAATATTAGTTCACCACCATTACAGTTCACATACTGTATATAACATGATGAAGTTGTCCTCACTGTCACTGGAGCAATCTGTCTGGCAGAGGGGAGGAGGGGAGAGAGAAACTGTCAGGGGTCTCTCATTGATATAGTTAAACAATAGTTAAATCAACATTGAATAGTTATTCAAGTTTGAAGTTAAAACGATCGTTCAATCAAATACTAAAATCACATTTTATTTTTCACACGCTTGGTAAACAACAGGTGTAGACTAACAGTGTAATGCTTGGTAAACAACAGGTGTAGACTAACAGTGTAATGCTTGGTAAACAACAGGTGTAGACTAACAGTGTAATGCTTGGTAAACAACAGGTGTAGACTAACAGTGTAATGCTTGGTAAACAACAGGTGTAGACTAACAGTGTAATGCTTGGTAAACAACAGGTGTAGACTAACAGTGTAATGCTTGGTAAACAACAGGTGTAGACTAACAGTGTAATGCTTGGTAAACAACAGGTGTAGACTAACAGTGTAATGCTTGGTAAACAACAGGTGTAGACTAACAGTGAAATGCTTGGTAAACAACAGGTGTAGACTAACAGTGAAATGCTTGGTAAACAACAGGTGTAGACTAACAGTGTAATGCTTGGTAAACAACAGGTGTAGACTAACAGTGAAATGCTTGGTAAACAACAGGTGTAGACTAACAGTGAAATGCTTGGTAAACAACAGGTGGAGACTAACAGTGTAATGCTTGGTAAACAACAGGTGTAGACTAACAGTGAAATGCTTGGTAAACAACAGGTGTAGACTAACAGTGAAATGCTTGGTAAACAACAGGTGTAGACTAACAGTGTAATGCTTGGTAAACAACAGGTGGAGACTAACAGTGAAATGCTTGGTAAACAACAGGTGGAGACTAACAGTGAAATGTTTACTGATGGGTCCTTTTACAACAATGCAGAGAGAAAGATAAAAGGACAAAAAAATATAAAAATATACAATACAAATAGTGACAAGAGGAATACACAGTGAACAACAAATTACAATAACTAGTAAAAAATAACATGGCTATATACAGGAAGTACCTGTACTGAGTCGATGTGCAGGGGTACCAGGTAATATCATGGCTATATACAGGGAGTACCAGTACTGAGTCGATGTGTAGGGGTACCAGGTAATAACACGGCTATATACAGGGAGTACCAGTACTGAGTCGATGTGCAGGGGTACCAGGTAATAACATGGCTATATACAGGAAGTACCAGTACTGAGTCGATGTGCAGGGGTACCAGGTAATATCATGGCTATATACAGGAAGTACCAGTACTGAGTCGATGTGCAGGGGTACCAGGTAATATCATGGCTATATACAGGGAGTACCAGTACTGAGTCGATGTGCAGGGGTACCAGGTAATATCATGGCTATATACAGGGAGTACCAGTACTGAGTCGATGTGCAGGGGTACCAGGTAAATACACGGCTATATACAGGGAGTACCAGTACTGAGTCGATGTGCAGGGGTACCAGGTAAATACACGGCTATATACAGGGAGTACCAGTACTGAGTCGATGTGCAGGGGTACCAGGTAATATCATGGCTCTATACAGGGAGTACCAGTACTGAGTCGATGTGCAGGGGTACCAGGTAATAACACGGCTATATACAGGGAGTACCAGTACTGAGTCGATGTGCAGGGGTACCAGGTAATAACACGGCTATATACAGGGAGTACCTGTACTGAGTCGATGTGCAGGGGTACCAGGTAATATCATGGCTATATACAGGAAGTACCAGTACTGAGTCGATGTGCAGGGGTACCAGGTAATATCATGGCTATATACAGGAAGTACCAGTACTGAGTCGATGTGCAGGGGTACCAGGTAATATCATGGCTATATACAGGAAGTACCTGTACTGAGTCGATGTGCAGGGGTACCAGGTAATATCATGGCTATATACAGGAAGTACCTGTACTGAGTCGATGTGCAGGGGTACCAGGTAATATCATGGCTATATACAGGAAGTACCTGTACTGAGTCGATGTGCAGGGGTACCAGGTAATAACATGGCTATATACAGGAAGTACTTGTACTGAGTCGATGTGCAGGGGTACCAGGTAATAACACGGCTATATACAGGGAGTACCAGTACTGAGTCGATGTGCAGGGGTACCAGGTAATAACACGGCTATATACAGGGAGTACCAGTACTGAGTCGATGTGCAGGGGTACCAGGTAATATCATGGCTATATACAGGGAGTACCTGTACTGAGTCAATGTGCAGGGGTACCAGGTAAATACATGGCTATATACAGGGAGTACCAGTACAGAGTCCATGTGGAGGGGTACCAGGTAATATCATGGCTATATACAGGGAGTACCAGTACAGAGTCCATGTGGAGGGGTACCAGGTAATTGAAGTAGCTATGTACATATAAGTAGGTAAGGGTAAATGACTAGGCAACAGGATAGATAATAGACTGATCTGTAGCGTAT
Organism: Oncorhynchus masou masou; assembly: GCF_036934945.1. Lineage (NCBI taxonomy): Eukaryota > Metazoa > Chordata > Actinopteri > Salmoniformes > Salmonidae > Oncorhynchus > Oncorhynchus masou. Next base: position 41,491,551 of record NC_088227.1, on the reverse strand, counting down.
ATAGTGTGTGTGTGTGTGTGTGTGTGTGTGTGTGTGTGTGTGTGTGTGTGTGTGTGTGTGTGTGTGTGTGTGTGTGTGTGTGTGTGTGTGTGTGTGCGTGTGTGTGTGTATTTGCGAGTGTATGGGTAGAGCCCAGTGTGTGGGTAGAGTCCAGTGTGTGGGTAGAGTCCAGTGTGTGGGTAGAGTCCAGTATGTGGGTAGAGTCCAGTGTGTGAGTAGAGCCCAGTGTGTTGGGTAGAGTCCAGTGTGTTGGGTAGAGTCCAGTGTGTTGGGTAGAGTCCAGTATGTGGGTAGAGTCCAGTGTGTGGGTAGAGCCCAGTGTGTGGGTAGAGTCCAGTGTGTTGGTTAGAGTCCAGTGTGTTGGTTAGAGTCCAGTGTGTTGGTTAGAGTCCAGTGTGTTGGGTAGAGTCCAGTGTGTTGGGTAGAGTCCAGTGTGTGGGTAGAGTCCAGTGTGTGGGTAGAGCCCAGTGTATGGGTAGAGCCCAGTGTGTGGGTAGAGCCCAGTGTGTGGGTAGAGTCCAGTGTGTGGGTAGAGTCCAGTGTGTTTGCGTAGAGTCAGTTCACTGGTCACGATGGCAACACCCACCCGTAGCACACGCTCCAGCAGGTGTATCTCACTGATCATCCCTAAAGCCAACACCTCATTTGGCCGCCTTTCGTTCCAGTTCTCTGCTGCCTGTGACTGGAACGAATTACAAAAATCTCTGAAATTGGAGACTTTTATCTCCCTCACCAACTTTAAACATCTGCTATCTGAGCAGCTAACCGATCGCTGCAGCTGTACATAGTCCATCGGTAAATAGCCCGCCCAATTTACTTACCTCATCCTCATACTGGTTTTATTTTATTTACTTTTCTGCTCTTTTGCACACCAATATCTTCACCTGCACATGTTCATCTGACAAGGTATCACTCCAGTGTTAATCTGCTAAATTGTAATTATTCACTCCTATAATTGCCTACCTCCTCATGCCTTTGCACACAATGTATATAGATTATTTTTTTTCTACTGTGTTATTGACTTGTTTATTGTTTACTCCATGTGTAACTCTGTGTTGTTGTATGTGTCGAACTGCTTTGCTTTATCTTGGCCAGGTCGCAGTTGTAAATGAGAACTTGTTCTCAACTAGTCTACCTGGTTAAATAAAGGTGTTCTCAACTAGTCTACCTGGTTAAATAAAGGTGTTCTCAACTAGTCTACCTGGTTAAATAAAGGTGAAATAAGAAATAAAATGTAAAAATAAAGGGTCAATGCAGGTGGTCCGGGTTGCCATTTGCTATTTAGCAGTCTTGTCTAGCAGTCTTGTCTAGCAGTCTTGTTTAGCAGTCTTGTCCAGCAGTCTTGTTTAGCAGTCTTGTCTAGCAGTCTTGTCTTGCAGTCTTGTCTTGCAGTCTTGTCTAGCAGTCTTGTCAAGCAGTCTTGTCTAGCGGTCTTGTCTAGCGGTCTTGTCTAGCGGTCTTGTCTAGCGGTCTTGTCTAGCAGTCTTGTTTAGCAGTCTTGTTTAGCAGTCTTGTCTAGCAGTCTTGTCTAGCAGTCTTGTCTTGCAGTATTGTCTAGCAGTCTTGTCTAGCAGTCTTGTCTAGCAGTCTTGTCTAGCAGTCTTGTCTAGCAGTCTTGTCTAGCAGTCTTGTCTTGCAGTCTTGTCTAGCAGTCTTGTCTGGCAGTCTTGTCTAGCAGTCTTGTCTAGCAGTCTTGTCTAGCAGTCTTGTTTAGCAGTCTTGTCTAGCAGTCTTGTTTAGCTGTCTTGTTTAGCAGTCTTGTCTAGCAGTCTAATGGCTTGGGAGTAGAAGCTGTTCAGGGTCCTGTTGGTTCCAGACTTGAAGCAATGGTACCGCTTGCCGTGCGGTAGTAGAGAGAACAGTCTATGGGTGGCTGTAGTCTGGGGTTATGGTCACTGTGGGGACAAAGTCGCCCATACAGTTATTAATGAAGCTGGTGACTGCTGTGGTAAAACTCCCCAATGGCATCGTATGAATCCCGGATCCAATCCAATCTGTGCTATCGAACCAGCCCTGTAGCTTAGCACCCGCTTCATCAGACCACTTCAGTATTGAGCACGTCACCGGCACTTCCTGTTTGAGTTTTTGCTTGTAAGCAGGAAGTAGGAGGATAGAGCCATGGTCAGAATTTCCAAATGGAGGGCCTTGTACATGTTTCTGTGTGTGGAATAAAGGTGATCTAGAGTTTTGTCACTTCTATTTGCACGGGTGATGTGCTGGTAAAAATGTGGTAAAACGAATGTAAGTTTACTTGTATCACCAGCCACGAGAAACACCGCCTCTGAATGTGCATTAACATGTTTGCTTATGGCCCTACACAGCTCATTGAGTGTGGTCTTAGTGCCAGCATCGGTTTGTTGTGGTAAATGGACATCGACGAAAAATATAAATGAAAGTAAATATTATGGTGTGCAACTTATCATGCGGTATTATAACTCAGTCAAGCAAAAAAACTCAACTTTTTAACATTCGAGATCGTGCACTAGCCGTTTTTAACAAAGCGACAAACTCCTCCTCCCTTAATCTTACTCAAATCTGCTGTCCAGTATTGACGATGCATAGAAAAACCATTGAGACGCATGTCCATGTACTCGTTCAGCCACTACTCTTGAGAAACATAGGATATTACAGTTTTTTCAGGTAGGACAGGAGCTCCTATCCAGTTTGTTCTCCAGTGATTACATGTTCGCAAACGTGAACAGAGGACAATTTGCTCACTGACGTAGTCTGACCAGGGTTCCGACTCGCCTGTGTCTCTTTCGCCGCGGCTTTCTCTTTGGAGTCCCTGGGATCAGGGCTTCTCTTCCAGAGAAAGCAGAACGTCCAGAGCTGCCAACTTTTTGAAGTAGAAATGTTTGTCCAAATTGAGGTTAGTAATCGCTGTTCTGATATCCGGAAGCTGTTTTCGATCATAAAAAAATGATGGTAGGTATATTATGTACAAAGAAAACTACGATTAGCGTAAAAAAAAAGATTTAAAAAATGCAAGCCCGTAAAACAGCTGCTATCCACTGCAGCGCCATCTCTGTCAGTTCACCCACATTACAGGGAGATATATTAGATGGATAGTTCAAAAGATAACATACTCATACAACATTGGTTTGGAATTAAAGGGACAGTTCACCCACACTACAGGAGGAAAGATACAGTGTTAAAGGGACAGTTTACCCACATTACAGGAGGAGAGATACACTGTTAAAGGGACAGTTCACCGATATTACAGGAGGAGGGATACACTGTTAAAGGGACAGTTCACCGATATTACAGGAGGAGATATACACTGTTAAAGGGACAGTTCACCCATATTACAGGAGGAGAGATACACTGTTAAAGGGACAGTTCACCCTTAACTGATATTGCAGGGTCATATAGGGTGAATCTGAAATGACAATACTTTTTGGCCAGACACATTTTACATCCAATATAGTTCAAAAGATAACATACTCATACAACATTGATTTGGATTTAAAGGGACAGCTCACCCACACTACAGGAGGAATGATACACTGTTAAAGGGACAGTACACACACATTACAGAAGGAAATATACACTGTTAAAGGGATTGTTCACCCACATTACAGGAGCCGAGATACACTGTTAAAGGGACAGTACACGCACATTACAGGAGGAAATATACACTGTTAAAGGGATAGTTCACCCACATTACAGGAGCCGAGATACACTGTTAAAGGGACAGTTCACCCATATTACAGGAGGAGAGATACACTGTTAAAGGGACAGTTCACCCTTAACTGACATTGCAGGGTCATATAGGGTGAATCTGAAATGACAATACTTTTTGGCCAGAGCTAAACACATTTTACATCCAATATCCTCATGTTAAATCCCCAATCCTCTAGGGAAGAGACGAGCAATGTCCTGTGCCAGAAGTTCTATGACTGTGTGATGTATACCTGAACCATAAATCCTACTCATTACAGAAGTCCTTTGTACTGTAGCTGGGAACTGGCGATTGGGGATTTATTTTTCATTTCCATCATCCCAGGAGTGACATTAACCCTTGTGCATTGCTGAGAAAACAAAACTACATCCATTGTGTTATGGGTCAGATTGACCTGCACAGTTTAATTTAAACACACTCAAGATAGTCAAAGTAAAAAGAGCCAAAACTTGTTTTTGTCTTGTCAGACATTTCCGAAAGACAACAACATTTGATTTGAAAACAATATATTTAACAATTTTGTAAAACACATTTCCTTTCTCACAAACAAGCATTTTCTGTTTGGAGCTCATTTTTTGAGTGTCTGTATCAGAGATCTGCTGCTTAGCACTGAGGAAGCTGGGAAAGCTCACTTTCACCAAAACAGATAATACAGATAAGATAAGATATAAAAGTGCATCCAGAAGCAATCAAAACAAAAATACAGCAGAGACACTTGTTTATTTAGAACCTGTGCAAAGATCTATACACATGAAAAACTCTGGGTCAAAAGGACCCACAACATCCATGGTTATTTAAAATCTACACAGACATTTCACAACACATCAGTGTGTCCACATCTTAAAGTTAGGTTCATGACCCTAAACGAGGAAAAGTTATTTAATTTCACGGAGAGAGAAAAAAGAGCTTAACTAGTATTTTGGGTAACTCCAACGCGGAAATGGGTCAAATGTACCTGTAACATAATAAGAGGATTAAAATATAGTGTGTATCTGTTCCAAATGGAACCCTATGTCCTATATAGTACGCTACTTCTGGCCAGGGCCCATAATGCACTATATAGCAAGTTTGTGCACAATTCAGATTTTTGGAATTGACTCCCATTCAACTCATGAGTTGAAATGCAAAATTGAATTGGCCACACCCCACAGGACGTAGATTCTGACATTTTTTTGAGTTTGAGTGACAGGAAATATAATTTTTAATTCAGTGAAATTCAAAGATATTCCAGTCAGTCGTAGAACATGAAAGTTTCATTGACTCTGACAGGTCACAACTTCCAGATACCAACGTTTATATCACTTTTCTCCAGAAACAATATTCACATACACTTTTGACCTAAGTGCTTACAATAGCCAATTATATTTTCTCGACAACCAATGCCATTATATTAGACCGCATTGAGTTTTGTAATGACAGAGCAATTGGGCCCAAAAGTCCTTGCATCCAAAGCCCTCTTAGTGAATTTGAGGGTGGTAAGAAGCATCAACCACATCACATATCTAAGCTTGTTGTGACAGGGCAGCCATTTTGTGTTGATTTTGAAAATGGGAACTAATGCATTCTGGGACATGTAGTATTTTCCCCCATATTGATAAATGAAATGTAATAACTTAGAATATCCACATACAGGTTTTGTTTTCCTTGAACATCACTTTTAAGTTTGTCCTGATAATCAATAGGTTTATATGTATGTATATAATGACATGTTTGATGTTTTGGACATGATGTACAGTTAAAGACGGAAGTTTACATACACCTTAGCCAAATTCATTTAAACTCAGTTTTTCACAATTCCTGGCATTTAATCCAGGTAAAACAATCCCTGTTTTAGGTAAATTAGGATCACCACTTTATTTTAAGAATGTGAAATGTCAGAATAATAGTACAGAGAATGATTTCTTTCTTTCATCACATTCTCATTGGGTCAAAAGTTTACATACACTCAATTCGTATTTGGTAGCATTGCCTTTAAATTGTTTAACTTGGGTCAAACGTTTTGGGTAGCCTTCCACAAGCTTCCCACAATAAGTTGGGTGAATTTTGGCCCATTGCTCCTGACAGAGCTGGTGTAACAGAGTCAGGTTTGTAGGCCTCCTTGCACACACACACCTTTTCAGTTCTGCCCACAAAGGAGGATTGAGGTCAGGGCTTTGTGATGGCCACTCCAATACCTTGACTTTGTTGTCCTTAAGCCATTTTTCCACAACTTTGGAAGTATGCTTGGGGTATTTGTCTATTTGGAAGACACATTTGCAACCAAGCTTTAACTTCCTGACTGATGTCTTGAGATGTTGCTTCAATATATGCACATAATTTTCCTACCTCATGATGCCATCAATTTTGTGAAGTGCACCAGGCCCTCCTGCAGCAATGCACCCCCACACATGATGCTGCCACCCCCTTGCTTCCCTTGCTTCACAGTTGGGATGGTGTTATTGGGCATGCAAGCCTTCCCCTTTTTCTCCAAACATAACAATGGTCATTAAGGCCAAAAATTTCTATTTTTGTTACATCAGACCAGAGGACATTTCTTCAGAAAGTGCAATTTTTGTCCCCATGTGCAGTTGCAAACCGTAGTCTGGCTTTTTTTCAGGTTATGTCGTTATAGGACTCGTTTTACTGTGGATATAGTTTTGTACTTCTGTACCTGTTTCCTCCAGCATCTTCACAAGGTCCTTTGCTGTTGTTCCACTTTTTGCACCAAAGTACATCGTTCTCTAGCAGACAGAACGCGTCTCCTTCCTGAGCGGTATGATGGCTAAGTGGTCCCATGGTGTTTATACTTGCGTACTATTGTTTGTACTGATGAACGTGGTACCTTCAGGCATTTGGAAATTGCTCCCAAGGATGAACCAGACCTGTGGAGGTCTACAATTTTTTTCTGAAGTCTTGGCTGATTTCTTTTGATTTTCCCTTGATGTCAAGCAAAGAGGCACTGTGTTTGAAGGTAGGCTTTGAAATACATACACAGGTACACCTCCAATTGACTCAAATGAAGTCAATTAGCCTATTAGAAGCTTCTAAAGACATTACATAATCTTCTGGAATTTTCCAATCTGTTTAAAGGCACAGTCAACTTAGTGTATGTAAACTTCTGACCCACTAGAATTGTGATACAGTGAATTATAAGGGAAATAATGTCTGCAAACAACTGTTGGAAAAATGACTTGTGTCATGACAAAGTAGATGTCCTAACCAACTTGCCAAAACTATAGTTTGTTAACAAGAAATTTGTGGAGTGGTTGAAAAACAAGTTTTAATGACTGCAAGCTAAGTGTAAGTTAATAACTCCCGACTTCAACTGTGTATTTGTATAGACTATACCTAATATAGAATAGAAGAAGCATTTGGAGATCATTGCATTCAATTATATTTCCCTTAATAAAAATTAATGTTTAAATTCTGTATTTAAAGAGAGAGAGATACAGAGAGAGGAAGGAGGAAGAGAGGGGACTGAAGGAGAGAGAGGAGAGGAAGAGGTAAATAGCAAAAAAAGTCTAAGTGTACTGTTTTGTCATAAAACCCACAGCCAGTCATTGAAGGGCAAGACCCTCCTACACAAATAGACATGAGGTTGAGGGATATACAGTCAAAATCTTTTTAACCACCTGAGTTCCATCTGTGCATTATGAATTTCTTAACACAATATAGCCCAGCCGAGATCAGAGAGAGAGAGAGGAGAGAGAGAGACTGAAAGAGAGAGAGAAGAGAGAGAGAGAGAGGAGAGAGAGACTGAAAGAGAGAGAGAGAGAGAGAGAGAGAGAGAGGAGAGAGACTGAAAGAGAGAGAGAGGAGAGAGAGAGACTGAAAGAGAGAGAGAGAGAGACTGAAAGAGAGAGAGAGAGACTGAAAGAGAGAGAGAGAGAGAGAGAGAGTGAAAGAGAGAGAGAGACTGAAAGAAAGAGAGAGACTGAAAGAGAGAGAGGAGAGAGAGAGACTGAAAGAGAGAGACTGAAAGAGAGAGAGAGACTGAAAGAGAGAGAGGAGAGAGAGAGACTGAAAGAGAGAGAGAGACTGAAAGAGAGAGAGAGACTGAAAGAGAGAGGAGAGAGAGAGGAGACTGAAAGAGAGAGAGGAGAGAGAGGAGACCTTACTTGCTTTGGCAATGTTAACACATGTTTCCCATGCCAATAAAGCCCCTTGAATTGAATTGAATTGAGAGGAGACTGAAAGAGAGAGAGACTGAAAGAGAGAGACTGAAAGAGAGAGACTGAAAGAGAGAGAGAAGGAGAGAGAGAGGAGACTGAAAGAGAGAGAGGAGAGAGAGAGACTGAAAGAGAGAGAGGAGAGACTGAAAGAGAGAGACTGAAAGAGAGAGACTGAAAGAGAGAGAGAAGGAGAGAGAGAGGAGACTGAAAGAGAGAGAGGAGAGAGAGAGACTGAAAGAGAGAGAGGAGAGAGAGAGGAGACTGAAAGAGCGAGAGGAGAGAGAGAGACTGAAAGAGAGAGAGAAGGAGAGAGAGAGGACACTGAAAGAGAGAGAGGAGAGAGAGAGACTGAAAGAGAGAGAGGAGAGAGAGAGGAGACTGAAAGACAGAGAGGAGAGAGAGACTGAAAGAGAGAGAGAGACTGAAAGAGAGAGGAGAGAGAGAGACTGAAAGAGAGAGAGGAGACTGAAAGAGCGAGAGAGAGAGAGAGAGACTGAAAGAGAGAGAGAGAGAGACTGAAAGAGAGAGAGAGAGAGAGAGAGACTGAAAGAGAGAGAGAGAGAGACTGAAAGAGAGAGAGAGAGAGAGAGAGAGAGAGAGAGAGAGAGAGAGAGAAAGAGAGACAAATGTGACCCCAATAACTACCGTGGAAAATGCGTCAACAGTAACCTTGGGAAAACCTTCTGCACTATCATTAACAGAAGACTCGTACATTTCCTCAATGAAAACAATGTACTGAGCAAATGTCAAATTGGCTTTTTACCAAATTACCGTACAACAGACCATGTATTCACCCTGCACACCCTAATTGACAACCAAACAAACCAAAAACAAAGGCAAAGTCTTCTAATGCTTTGTTGATTTCAAAAAAGCCTTCGACTCAATTTGGCATGAGGGTTTGCTATACAAATTGATGGAAAGTGGTGTGGGGGTAAAACATATGACATTATAAAATCCGTGTACACAAACAACAAGTGTGCGTTTAAAGTGCAAAAAACACACACATTTCTTCACACAGGGTTGTGGGGTGAGACAGGGATGCAGCTTAAGCCCAACCCTCTTCAAAACATATATCAACGAATAAGCACGGGCCCTAGAAGAGTCTGCAGCACCCGGCCTCACCCTACTAGAGTCCGAAGTCAAATGTCTACTGTTTGCTGATGATCTGGTGCTTCTGTCACCAACCAAGGAGGGCCTACAGCAGCACCTAGATTTTCTGCACAGATTCTGCCAGACCTGGCCCCTGACAGTAAATCTCAGTAAGACCAACATAATGGTGTTCCAAAAAAGGTCCAGTCGCCACGACCACAAATACAATTTCCATTTAGACACTGTTGCTCTAGAGCACACAAAAAACTATACATACCTTGATCTAAACATCAGCGCCACAGGTAACTTCCACAAAGCTGTGAACGATCTGAGAGACAAGGCAAGAAGGGCATTCTATGCCATCAAAAGGAACATACATTTCAACATACCAACTAGGATTTGGCTAAAAATACTTGAATCAGTCATAGAACCCATTACCCTTTATGGTTGTGAGGTCTGGGGTCCGCTCACCAACCAAGACTTCACAAAATGGGACAAACTCCAAATTGAGATTCTGCATGCAGAATTCTGCAAAAATAATGCATGCAGAGCAGAATTAGGCCGATACCCACTAATTATCAAAATCCAGAAAAGAGACGTTAAATTCTACAACCACCTAAAAGGACGCGATTCCCAAACCTTCCATAACAAAGCCATCACCTACAGAGAGATTAACCTGGAGAAGAGTCCCCTAAGCAAGCTGGTCCTGGGGCTCTGTTCACGAACACACCCCACAGAGCCCCAGGACAGCAGCACAATTAGACCCAACCAAATCATGAGAAAACAAAAAGAGAATTACTTGAAACATTGGAAAGAATTAACAAACAAAAAACTAGAATGCTATTTGGCCCTAAACAGAGAGTACACAGTGGCAGAATACCTGACCACTGTGACTGACCCAAACTTAAGGAAAGCTTTGACTATGTACAGACTAAGTGAGCATAGACTTGCTATTGAGAAAGGCCGCCGTGGGCAGTGAGCTATGTGCTCACTGCCCACAAAATGAGGTGGAAACTGAGCTGCACTTCCTAACCTCCTGCCCAATGTATGACCATATTAGAGAGACATATTTCCCTCAGATTACACAGATCCACAAAGAATTTGAAAACAAATCCAATTTTGATAAACTCCCATATCTACTGGGTGAAATGCCACAGTGTGCCATCACAGCAGCAAGACTTGTGACCTGTTGCCACAAGAAAAGGGCAACCAGTGAAGAACAAACACCATTGTAAATACAACCCATATTTATGCTTATTTATTTTCCCTTGTGTACTTTAACCATTTGTACATTGTTACAACACTGTATATATATATAATATGACATTTGTAATGTCTTTGTTGTTTTGAAACTTCTGTATATGTAATGTTTACTATTCATTTGTATTTTTTATTTCACTTTAGTTTCACTTTTGTATATTATCTACCTCACTTGCTTTGGCAATGTTAACACATGTTTCCCATACTTCCCAAGCCCCTTGAATTAAATTGAATTGAGATCAGAGAGAGAGAGAGATCAGAGAGAGAGAGGCAAAAGAGAGAAGAGAGAGAGACCAGATATAGAGAGACGAGAGAGAGAGAGATCAGAGAGAGAGGCAAAAGAGAGAAGAGAGAGAGACCAGATATAGAGAGACAAGAGAGAGAGAGAGAGAGAGAGCTAACATCCTGCACACACACATGCAGACAGACACCCACCCAGTTCACTGTCACGCGGTGCAGCTCGCGTCTGACAAGTAACAATAGAGTAATAGATGGCTCCATTCCATCGCCATGACAGCAGAAACAGTGAGAGGTCTGGGTAATTTATGTTGCCAAATTGCCTCCACGGCGTGGATGACATGAGACGACCCAATCCTTTCTTTTAGGGCCTCACAATACAATATTATCACAATACCCCATTATGTCATCACAATACCCCATAATGACATCACAATACCCCATAATGACATCACAATACCCCATAATAATGAACTGAAAACTGGTTTTCAGAAATAGTTTCAAATTAATATTACTTAAAAACAGAAATACCTTATTTACATATGTATTCAGACCCTTTGCTATAAGAATCGAAATTGAGCTCAGGTGAATCCTGTTTCCATTGATCATCCATGAGATGTTTCTACAACTTGATTGGAGTCCACCTGTGGTAAATTCAATTGATTCAATTGATTGGAAATTATTTGAAAAGGCACACACCTGTCTATATAACTTCTTGCGACTAGCAAACCCATATCCGGGAGCGTAATCATAGCCTCAAGAGCATTACCATAACGCAACTTTTCCTATTCATGAAAATCGCAAATGAAATTAAATAAATATATTCAAATACAAGCTTAGCCTTTTGTTAACAACACTGTCATCTCAGATTTTCTAAATATGCATTACAGCCAAAGCTAGACAAGCATTTGTGTAAGTTTATCATGGCATAATGCTATGCTAGGCTCTGCTGGCAGCAGGCAACATTTTCACGAAAATAAGAAAAGCAACCAAATTAAATAATTTACCTTTGAAGAACTTCAGATGCTTTCACTCAGGAGACTCCCAGTTAGATAGCAAATGTTCCTTTTTTCCAAAAAGAATATTTTTGTAGGCAAAAAAGGTCACGTTTGTTCATCCTGCTTGGATGAGAAATCAACCGAAAAATACTTCAACTATAACGCCAAACCTTTTTCAAAATTTGTTCCATAATATCGACAGAAATACGGCAAACGTTGTTTAGGATCCATCCTCAAGGTGTTTTTAACATATGTATTCAATAATCTATCTGTCGAGGCAGTTGGTTTCTCATAAGAAACGATTGGAAATATTGCTACCTCAGTATTTTACGCAAGATTTTCTCCGGGAGATACCATGCGACCACTCGCCCTATATGGTCCCTTCCAGCCATTCTCCAATGGAAATGCCTAACAAAAACGTCACAATGCTGTAGACACCTTGGGGAAAACGTGGAAAACGTAAGCTCACTCCGAGCTCCTTCGCAGCCATTTAAGGAGTCATTGGCATGAGGCAGTTTCAAAAAATGCGGCACTTCCTGATTGGATTTTTATCTGGGTTTTGCCTGTAACATCAGTTCTGTGGCACTCACAGACAATATCTTTGCAGTTTTGGAAACGTCAGAGTGCTTTCTTTCCAAGGCTGTCAATTATATGCATAGTCGAGCATCTTTTCGTTACAAAATATCTTGTTTAAAATGGGAACGTTTTTCATCCAAAAATTAAAATAGCACCCCCTATATCCAAGAGGTATATAAGGTCCCACAGTGAACAGCGCATGTCAGAGCAAAAACCCTGCCATGAGGTCGAAGGAATTGTCCGTAGAACTCTGAGACAGGATTGTGTCAAGGCACAAATCTGGGGAAGGGTACCAAAACAATTATGCATCTTTGAAGGTCCCCAAGAACACAGTTGTCTCCATCATTCATTAACTTCTCTAGGGTAGGGGGCAGCATTTAGAATTTTAGATGAAAAGCATGCCCAAATTAGACTGCCTTCTACTCGGGCCCAGAAGATAGGATATGCATGTAATTAGTAGATTTGGATAGAAAACACTATAAGGTTTCCAAAACTATTGAACAAATGTCTGTGAGTGTAACAGAACTGATTCGGCAGGCGAAAACCTGAGAGAAATCCATTCAGGAAGTAGGAATTTTAGTTTGTTTGCAGTTTTCTATTCAATGACATTACCGTATCCATTGACTTAGGACTCAAATTGCAGTTCCTTCCGGTAGATGTCTACAGTCTTTAGAAATTGTTTCAGGCTTGTATTCTGAAAAATGAGGGAGTAAGAGCAGTCTGAATGAATGGACCATGCCGTGTCGCAGAGCTTTTTCATGCGCGCGACCAGAGTGTCTTTCCTGTTTACCTTTTATACTGACGACGTTATTGTTCGGTTGAAATATTATAGATCATTTAGGCTAAAAACAACCTGAGTATTGAATAAAGACATTCAATATTTCTATGGACTTTATGGATACCATTTTTTTGTCTGCCTGTTGTGACTGCATTTGAGCCTGTGGATTACTGAAGAAAACGCTCGAACAAAACTGAGGTTTCGGATATAAAGAGAGACTTTATCGAACAAAAGGAACATTTATTGAATAAATTAATGTATTCTGAGTGCAAACATATGAAGATCATCAAAGGTAAGGGATTAATTTTATCTGACTTGTGTAACTCTTCTCCTTGGCTGGTTACTGTTTGTAATGATTTGTCTGCTGGGCTATGTTCTCAAATAATTGTAAGGCATGCTTTGCCGTAAAGCATTTTTGAAATCTGACACCGTGGTTGGATTCACAAGAAGTTAATCTTTAAACCTGTGTTTAAATAGTTGTATCTTTTCTGAATTTTTATGATGAGTATTTCTGTATTTGAATTTGGCGCTTTGCAATCTCACTAGATGTTGAGAGGTTAAACAGAAGAAGTTTGGAACCACCAAGACTCTTCCTATATCTGGCCGCCCGGGCAAACTGAGCAATTGGGGAGAAGGTCCTTGGTCAAGGAGGTGACCAAGAACCTGATAGTCACTCAGAGAGCTCTAGAGAACCTTCCAGAAGGACAACCATCTCCTCAGCACGCCACCAATCAGGTCTTCATGGTAGAGTTGTCAGATGGAAGCCTCTCTTCAGTAAAAGGCACCACAGCCCACTAGAAGTTTGACAAAATGCACCTAAAGACTCTAAGACCATGAGTAACAAGATTATCTGGGTCTGATGAAACCAAGATTGTACTCTTTGGCCTAAATTCCACGAGTCACATCTGGAGGAAACCTGGCACTATCCCTATCATGAAGTATGGTGGTAGCAGCATCATGCTGTGAGAATGTTTTTCTATGGCAGGGACTGGGAGACTAGTCAGGATTGAGGCAAAGTACAGAGAGATCCTTGATGAAAACCTGCTCCAGAGCGCTCAGACTAGGATGAAGGTTCATCACCTAACAGGACAACGACCCTAAGCACACAGCCAAGACAACACAGGAGTGGCTTCAGGATTATTCTCTGAATGACCTTGAGTGGCCAGGCCAGAGCCCAGACTGGAACCTGATCAAACATCTTTGGAGAGACCTAAAAATAGCTGTGCAACAACGCTCCCCATCCAACCTGATAGAGCTTGAGAGGATCTGCAGAGAATAATGTGAGAAACTCCCCAAATACAGGTGAGCCAAGCATGTAGCGTCATACCCAAGAAGACCAGAGGCTATAATCGCTGCCAAAGGTGCTTCAACAACGTACTGAGTAAAGGTTCTGAATACTTATGTAAATTGATATTTAATAAATTACCCCCAAAATTATAAATTCTGTTTTTGCTTTGTCATTACGGGGTATTGTGTGTAGATTGATGTGGGGAAAAACAACTATTTTATACATTTTAGAATAAGGCTGTAACGTAACAAAGTGGGAAAAGTCCAGGGGTCGGAATACTTTCTGAATGAAGTGTATCTACCTCAAATACCTTATTAATATCTATACTGAAGGGGTCTGAATAATTACTTATTTTTTGTATTATATCTGTTTTCTTACAAATCGATACTTGGAGTCAAATATCAACATAATATTGTCCAAAATACTATTGCGATATGTAACAATAGCACTTTTTCCCCATCACTACTTTCTTTCCCTCCCTCCTTCACTCTTTACTTCCTCCTCCTTTCCCTCCCTCCCTGCCTTGTTCCACTGTTGATCTTTCCTCCTTCCTCTGCCTCTGTCGCTCCATAGCTCCTTCCTCCTCTCCCTCTTTCCACTCTGACTCTATCCACCCCTTCCCTCCTCCTCCTCTCCCTCTTTCCACTCTGACTCTATCCACCCCTTTCCCTCCTCCTCCTCTCCCTCTTTCCACTCTGTGACTCTCTCCTCCCCTTCCCTCCTCCTCCTCTCCCTCTTTCCACTCTGTGACTCTCTCCTCCCCTTCTCTACCCCTTTTTCCACTCTGACTCTCTCCTCCCCTTCCCTCCTCCTCTCCCTCTTTACACCCTGTGACTCTCTCCTCCCATTCCCTCCTCCTCTCCCTCTTTCCACTCTGACTCTCTCCTCCCCTCCCCTTCCCTCCTCCTCCTCTCCCTCTTTCCACCCTGTGACTCTCTCCTCCCCTTCCATCCTCCCCCTCTCCCTCTTTCCACTCTGTAACTCTCTCCTCCCCTTCCCTCCTCCTCCTCTCCCTCTTTCAACTCTGTAACTCTCCTCCCCTTCCCTCCTCATCCTCTCTCTCTTTCCACTCTGTGACTCTCTCCTCCCCTTCTCTACCCCTTTTTCCACTCTGACTCTCTCCTCCCCTTCCCTCCTCCTCTCCCTCTTTCCACTCTGTGACTCTCTCCTCCCCTTCCCTCCTCATCCTCTCCCTCTTTCCACCCTGTGACTCTCTCATCCCCTTCCCTCCTCCTCCTCCTCCTCTCCCTCTTTCCACTCTGTAACTTTCTCCTCCCCTTCCCTCCTCCTCCTCTCCCTCTTTCCACTCTGTAACTCTCTCCTCCCCTTCCCTCCTCATCCTCTCCCTCTTTACACCCTATGACTCTCTCCTCCCCTTCCCTCCTCCTCCTCTCCCTCTTTCCACTCTGTAACTCTCTCCTCCCCTTCCCTCCTCCTCCTCTCCCTCTTTCCACTCTGTAACTCTCTCCTCCCCTTCCCTCCTCCTCCTCTCCCTCTTTCCAATCTGTGACTCTCTCCTCCCCTTCCCTCCTCCTCCTCTCCCTCTTTCCACTCTGTTACTCTCTCCTCCCCTTCCCTCCTCCTCCTCTCCCTCTTTCCACTCTGACTCTCTCCTCCCCTTCCCTCCTTCTCCTCCTCCTCCTCTCCCTCTTTCCACTCTGTAACTCTCTCCTCCCCTTCCCTCCTTCTCCTCCTCCTCCTCTCCCTCTTTCCACCCTATGACTCTCTCCTCCCCTTCCCTCCTCCTCCTCTCCCTCTTTCCACTCTGTAACTCTCTCCTCCCCTTCCCTCCTCCTCTCCCTCTTTCCACTCTGTAACTCTCTCCTCCCCTTCCCTCCTCCTCTCCCTCTTTCCACTCTGTGACTCTCTCCACCCCTTCTCTCCCTCCTTCCACTCTGTGACTCTCTCCTCCCCTTACCTCCTCCTCTCCCTCTTTCCACTCTGCATCTCCCACCTCTCAGTCTGTCTCTATCACTTTTTCTCCTCTCCTTCCTTCCCTGTTGCACTCTGTGTCACAATCTCTCACCTCGATGTTCTGAATAACACCTCTCATGTTCCAGATGATCGATGCCTAGACAGCTGTCTCTCTATGTAAATGGTGTATGTATCTCATTCAATATGAGTAATGATACTTCACAACCTGCTACTTGACTGTCTGTTTTTACACCGTAATTAATGTTTCTCAATAGAACCCCCATTACTTAATCAACAGATATAGGAAAAATATATATTTACACATTATTAATAACATATGAGGTGAGAGATATGAGAACATCTGAGACTAAGGCAACACACTCCGTTCACATGTCAGATAGCTTTATACTTACAGAGACAGAGAGAGACACAGAGAGAGAGAGACACAGAGAGAGACAGAGAGAGACAGAGACATAGAGAGAGACACAGAGAGATGAGAGCGACAGAGACACAGAGACATATACACAGAGAGAGACAAAGACATAGAGAGCGACAAAGACATAGAGAAACAAAGGCACAGAGAGAGACAGAGACACAGAGAGAGTAGAGAGAGAGAGAGCGACAGAGAAAGCCACAGAGAGATGAGAGCGACAGAGACACAGTCAGATACACAGAGAGAGGCAAAGACAGAGAGAGCGACAGAGACATAGAGAGAGACAAAGGCACCGAGAGACAGAGACACAGAGAGAGACACAAAGACACAGCGAGAGACAGAGACACAGATCGAGAGACACAGAGAAAGACACAGAGAGAGCAATGGAGTCAGAGGCACACTTACACACACTGCCAAGTATGCAGGCGTCAGATACGCTAGAGGTTAGACCATCTGCCCTTGAGCAAGGCACTTAAGCCTAATTGGTCCAGGGTCGCTGTCAATAATGGCTGATCCATGGCCATGACCCCACTCTCTCTCAGGTGGAGTAGGGAAACAAAAACAACACAGGATACCAACTGAAGCAGGACAGATATAAACAGAGGCGAGCTTCCCAGTGACATGACCCTACCAGATGAGCGAAATGCTTTCTACGCTTGCTTCGAGGCAAGTAACACTGAACCATGCATGAGAGCACCAGCTGTTCCGGTTAACTGTGATCACACTCTCCGTAGCTGATGTGAGTAAGACCTTTAAAAAGGTTAACATTCACAAACGGATTACCAGGATGCATACTCAGAGCCCTGACCATCTGGCAAGTGTCTTCACTGACATGTTCAACCTTCTGCCTGACCCAGTCTGTAATACCTTCAAACAGATAGTCCCTCTGCCCAAGAACGCCAAGGTAACTCTAAATGACTATCGCCCTGTGGGCAATCACGTCTATAGCCATGAAATGAATTGAAAGGCTGGTCAGGGATCAAATCAACACCATTATCCCAGCCACCCTGGACCCACTCTAATTCACATACCGCCTCAACAGATCCAGAGATGCCCTATCCCGCACTGCCCTATCCCGCACTGCCCTATCCCGCACTGCCCTATCCCGCACTGCCCTATCCCGCTTGAACAAGATGAACAGCTATATGATCACTGACTACAGCTCAGCGTTCAACACCATAGTGCCATACAAGCTAATCACTAAGCTAAGAGGAACCTGGGAATGAACAGCTCCCTCTGAAACTGGATCCTGGACTACCTAACGGACAGCCCCCATCTGGTAAGGACAGGCAACAACACATCTGCCACACTGACCCTAAACACGGGGGCCCCTCAGGGGTACATGTTTAGGCCCCTCCTGTACTCCCTGTTCACCAACAATCATTATTAAATTTGCTGATTACACAACGGTGGAAGGCCTGATCACCGATGACAATGAGACAGCCTATAGCGAGAAAGTCAGAGACCTCGCAGTGTGGTGCCAGGACAACATTCTCTCCCTTAATGTGGACTACATGAAACACAGGGCCGAGCAGTGTCGGGCTGTAGTGGAGCGGGGTCGCAAACTTTAAGTTCCTCCACATCACTAAGAATCCATCATGGTCTACAAACAACAACACAGTGGGAAAGAACACATGACAACGCTCTTCAGAAGAGAAACTCCCACAGGTCTGCCAAGCTTGTAGTGTCATACCCAAGAAGACCTGAGGCTGTAATCACTGGTAAAGGAGCTTCAATTAAGTACTAAGTAATGGATCTGAATACTTATGTAAATACGATATTTTCATTTTATTTTTTGCTTCATCATTAGAAGACAACACCTCCACTTCGCTGACTCTCAACACCGGGGCCCAACAAGGGTCCATACTCAGCCTCCTGCTGTACTCCCTGTTCACCCATGACTGTGTGGGTACGCACGCCTCCAACTCAATCATCAAGTTTGTAGACAAAACAACCACAGTAGGCCTGATTACCAACAATGATGAGACCGCCTACAGGGAGGAGGTGAGGGACCTGGCAGAGTGGTGCCAGGAAAATAACCTCTCCATCAGCGTCAAAACTGTCAGGGTTTACCAGAATTAGACCCAGAAGCAGACCAGGACAAGGTGAGTATAAAGATGGTGAGTATTTATTAATCAATGAGAACGTGGAGGTAGATAGTTCCGGGTGGAGGAGCGGGCAGCGGAGGTGGGTTGATGGGAGTGGATAGGCAGATCCAATGGATAACAACACACTGGCGACGAGCAGACAGGGATGGGGTATGGGTTCCGGGTGAATGGCTGTAGACAGAACAAACGGCGGTAAGTTAAAGGCAAGCAAGACGTACAAAACAAACTCTATAAACTGGAGGCTGGTTTGTGGGCACAACATACTGTTCATGGCTAACGATCCGGCAGGGAATGGATGTCAGGTCAGAGCTTTTGAAGGGGAGAGGTGATGATCAGGACAGGTGTGCAGATTACTGATGGGATACAGGCGCGGGTGAACATCGATCTCCCAACAAGCTAATTCGCCCGGCAACCAGACAGGGTGCGTTCCAGGACACCGGAAACACACTCCAGGACAGAAACACAGGCAAACACAGACTCAGGAAGCGGGATTCGTGACAAAAACAAAACGAAGAAGCTGATCATGGACATCAGGAAGCACGGAGGGAGCACCCCCCTGTCTACATTGACAGGTCCAATGTGGAGAAGGTCATCGTGGACTTCAGGAAACAGCAGAGGGAGCACCCCCCTGTCTACATCGACAGGTCCAATGTGGAGAAGGTGAAAAGCTTCAAGTTCCTCGGCGTACACATCACTGACCATCTGAAATGGTCCACCCACACAGACAGTGTGGTGAAGAAGGTGCAACAGCAAACTGCCTGCCCTCCAGGACACCTACAGCACACGATGTCACAGGAAGGCCAAAAAGATCAAGGACATCAACCACCTGAGCCACGTCCTGTTCACCCCACTACCATCCAGAAGGCGAGGTCAGTACAGGTACATCAAACTGAGGCCGAGAGCGAGAGACTGAAAAACAGCTACTATCTCAAGGCCATCAAACTGTTAAATAGCCATCATTAGCCGGCTACCACCCGATTACTCAACCCTGCACCTTAGAGGCTGCTACCCTGTATACATAGATATGGAATCACTGTTCACTTGAATAATGGAGCACTAGTCACTCGAATAATGGAGCACTAGTCACTTGAATAATGGAGCACTAGTCACTTGAATAATGGAGCACTAGTCACTTGAATAATAGAGCAACATTCGTGTGACTGTTTTGCGCAGTTTGCCTCAATAAAGTGTGCGCCTGTTCACAAATCTCTGCTCTCCTGCACCTGACTTCACTACCAGTACGCACACACCTGACAAGCAGGGAACACAACACATCGTATCAGAGCAGGGAACACCACACATCGTATCAGAGCAGGGAACACAACACATCGTATCAGAGCAGGGAACACCACACATCGTATCAGAGCAGGGAACACCACACATCGTATCAGAGCAGGGAACACAACACACCTGACAAGCAGGGAACACAACACATCGTATCAGAGCAGGGAACACCACACATCGTATCAGAGCAGGGAACACCACACATCGTATCAGAGCAGGGAACACAACACATCTGACAAGCAGGGAACACAACACATCGTATCAGAGCAGGGAACACAACACATCTGACAAGCAGGGAACACAACACATCGTATCAGAGCAGGGAACACCACACATCGTATCAGAGCAGGGAACACAACACATCGTATCAGAGCAGGGAACACAACACATCGTATCAGAGCAGGGAGCACAACACATATCAGCGCAGGGAACACAACACATCATCAAAGCAGGGAACACAACACATCATATCAGAGCAGGGAACACAACACATGATATCAGAGCAGGGAACACAACACATCGTATCAGAGCAGGGAACACAACACATCGTATCAGAGCAGGGAGCACAACACATATCAGCGCAGGGAACACAACACATCATCAAAGCAGGGAACACAACACATCATATCAGAGCAGGGAACACAACACATGATATCAGAGCAGGGAACACAACACATCGTATCAGAGCAGGGAACACAACACATCGTATCAGAGCAGGGAACACACAATAAGAGGAGAAACTAACATTTACAGTGCTTGGAAACTCTTGAAGAAGGGATCTAATTTTGCACTCGAAAGGACTCGAAGCACCATAATAGTGTTGTGAACCTTTTGCTGGTTTAGTGTTGCCAGTCCCTGGCGAAGTGTTGCACAACTCTTGATTAAGTGGTGCTACAACACACCATGTCATATCTCATATCTCTTTTACACCCATGTGTTTCAAAACTTCAGAAAATTTTCCTTGAAAATTGGACAGTGCAGTTAGATTAAAAATAATTGAAGCTTTCTGCCCATATCAGGTATATCTATGTCCTGGGAAATGTTCTTGTTACTTAAGGCATGCTCATCACATTTTGATTTGATTTGAGTTGCTTTATAACATTAGCTCAACAATCCCGCGCGCGGGGGGGGGGGACATCGATCTCGATCCTGTAGAGGTTAACGTAGGCGACAGCTCAGTTTCCACTCGTTTAAGTGTTACAAAACACTTCATTTTAACAGTGTAGTTACCTAAGTGAAGGACTTCGGCTTTTTATAAACAGTCATGCAAGTCACCGGGGACTTCAACACTATTCCGCAGATCCACCGCTCTGCCTAGTGGTCCCTCTCTCACTCACACACACACACACACAGACACACACACACACACACTGACACACACACACACACACACACACACACACACACACACACACACACACACACACACACACACACACACACACACACACACAGCCCTGCCGTGTACCATTAGTGTAGTGTAATATCCATCTTACTGAAATTGCCTTTGCATCACAGAGAACGTTTGATTAATAATTTGGTAGGTAATTGATTATCCTCTGGCCCGTGGTGTTTTATATGGAATATGGCCTGTCATGGCAACCATATTACACATTCACTTTAGCCAATCAACAGCCATATTACACATGCATAACCAATCAGACGGTGTCAGACCTGACTGAACAGACCAATCAGTTGCATGAACAACGTAACAATATATGTGATCTAGCAGACGCTTTTAATCCAAAGAGTCCAAAGAGTCATGCGTGCATACATTTAACGCATTACATCTTCACCTCAGCCAATCAACAGACGTATTACATATTCACCTCAGCCAATCAACAGATGTATTACATATCCAGCTCAGCCAATCAACGGCCATATCACACATTCACCTCAGCCAATCAACAGACATATCACACATTCACAGCCTACTAGCAGTCATATTAGACATTCACAACCAATCAGCTGCAGTATAGCAAATTCACATCAGCCAAACAGAGAGCAAAATCAACAAGGACAAGAGGTGAGATGGCGAGCCCTCTAGGTGACGGCTAGTATTTGAATCAAAGAGGATCTGGAGGGATACGAGAGGATCACACAATATCAGACCTGGACGATTATGACATCACAAGTACACATCACACAATGCTGCATGGTAATTGACTGTTCTGTGGAACGATACGTTGTTAGACTTTGTGACCTAACAATGTTTCGTTTGGATCGAAACATTGTCTTTCTTGATACTTGATACTGTCACGCCTGACCTTAGAGAGACGTTTTATTTCTCTATTTGGTTAGGTCAGGGTGTGATGTGGGGTGGGCATTCTATGTTTTGTTTTCTATGTTTCTTTATTTCTATGTTTTGGCTGGGTATGGTTCTCAATCAGGGACAGCTGTCTATCATTGTCTCTGATTGGGAATCATACTTAGGTAGCCCGTTATCCTTGTTAGTGGCACTTAGCCCTGTAAGCATTTAACAAATAAAAGGAAAATGTACGCTCACCATGCTGCACTTTTGAGCTTACTAGACCATATTCAAATACACTCACAAAAGTTCCAAAGGAATAAAGATATTTCAAATGTCCTATTATGTATATATACAGTGTTGTAATGATGTAAAAATGGTTAAAGTACAAAAGGGAAAATAAATAAACATAAATATGCGTTGTATTTACAATGGTGTTTGTTATTTTCTTGTGGCAACAGGTCACAAGTCTTGCTGCTGTGATGGCACAATGTGGGTCTGTGTAATCAGAGAAATATGTGTCTCTAATATGGTCATACATTTGGCAGGAGGTTATGAAGTGCAGCTCAGTTTCCACCTCATTTTGTGGGCAGTGTGCACATAGCCTGTCTTCTCTTGAGACCCAGGTCTGCCTACGACGGCCTTTCTCAACAGCAAGGCTATGCTCACTGAGTCTGTACATAGTCAAGAGCTTTTCTTAATTTTGGGTCAGTTACAGCGCCAAATAACATTTCAGTTTCCTCAGTTTTTTGGTGAATTCTTTCCAATGTGTCAATTAATTATCTCTTAGTTTTCTCATGATTTGGTTGGGTCTAATTATGTTGCTGTTGCTGTCCTGGGGCTCTGTGGGGTCTGTTTTGTGTTTGAGAACAGAGCTCCAAGGCCAGCTTGCTTAGGAAACTCTTCTCCAGGTTCATCCCTCTGTAGGTGATAGCTTTGTAAAGGAAGGTTTGGGAATCGCTTCCTTTTAGGTGGTTGTAGAATTTAACAGCTTTTTTTCTGGATTTTGATCATTAGCGGGTATCGGTCTAATTCTCTCTCTCTCTCACCAACTTGTGCTGAAAGATCAGCCAACTTGAGCAGTGGTGTAAAGTACTTAAGTAACAAAGTATTTTTGTATTTTTGTATCTGTACTTGATATTTTTGACAAACTAAACTTTTTCTTCACTACATTCCTAAAGAAAATAATGCACTATTTACTCCATACATTTCCCCTGACCCCAAAAGCACTCATTACATTTTCGAATTCAATTTGATTAATTTTTTAAATAGATAGCAAGTGGCTCGCTTCAACACTCAGACATCATTTAGAGACTATGCATGTGTTCAGTGAGTCCCCCAGATCAGAGGTAGTAGGGATGAACTATGCATGTGTTCAGTGAGTCCCCCAGATCAGAGGTAGTAGGGATGAACTATGCATGTGTTCAGTGAGTCCCCCAGATCAGAGGTAGTAGGGATGAACTATGCATGTGTTCAGTGAGTCCCCCAGATCAGAGGTAGTAGGGATGAACTATGCATGTGTTCAGTGAGTCCCCCAGATCAGAGGTAGTAGGGATGAACTATGCATGTGTTCAGTGAGTCCCCCAGATCAGAGGTAGTAGGGATGAACTATGCATGTGTTCAGTGAGTCCCCCAGATCAGACGTAGTAGGGATGAACTATGCATGTGTTCAGTGAGTCCCCCAGATCAGAGGTAGTAGGGATGAACTATGCATGTGTTCAGTGAGTCCGCCAGATCAGACGTAGTAGGGATGAACTATGCATGTGTTCAGTGAGTCCCCCAGATCAGAGGTAGTAGGGATGAACTATGCATGTGTTCACTGAGTCCCCCAGATCAGAGGTAGTAGGGATGAACTATGCATGTGTTCACTGAGTCCCCCAGATCAGAGGTAGTAGGGATGAACTATGCATGTGTTCACTGAGTACCCCAGATCAGAGGTAGTAGGGATGAACTATGCATGTGTTCACTGAGTCCCCCAGATCAGAGGTAGTAGGGATGAACTATGCATGTGTTCACTGAGTCCCCCAGATCAGAGGTAGTAGGGATGAACTATGCATGTGTTCACTGAGTCCCCCAGATCAGAGGTAGTAGGGATGAACTATGCATGTGTTCACTGAGTCCCCCAGATCAGAGGTAGTAGGGATGAACTATGCATGTGTTCACTGAGTCCCCCAGATCAGAGGTAGTAGGGATGAACTATGCATGTGTTCAGTGAGTCCCCCAGATCAGAGGTAGTAGGGATGAACTATGCATGTGTTCACTGAGTCCCCCAGATCAGAGGTAGTAGGGATGAACTATGCATGTGTTCAGTGAGTCCCCCAGATCAGAGGTAGTAGGGATGAACTATGCATGTGTTCAGTGAGTCCCCCAGATCAGAGGTAGTAGGGATGAACTATGCATGTGTTCAGTGAGTCCCCCAGATCAGAGGTAGTAGGGATGAACTATGCATGTGTTCAGTGAGTCCCCCAGATCAGAGGTAGTAGGGATGAACTATGCATGTGTTCAGTGAGTCCCCCAGATCAGAGGTAGTAGGGATGAACTATGCATGTGTTCAGTGAGTCCCCCAGATCAGAGGTAGTAGGGATGAACTATGCATGTGTTCACTGAGTCCCCCAGATCAGAGGTAGTAGGGATGAACTATGCATGTGTTCAGTGAGTCCCCCAGATCAGAGGTAGTAGGGATGAACTATGCATGTGTTCAGTGAGTCCCCCAGATCAGAGGTAGTAGGGATGAACTATGCATGTGTTCAGTGAGTCCCCCAGATCAGAGGTAGTAGGGATGAACTATGCATGTGTTCAGTGAGTCCCCCAGATCAGAGGTAGTAGGGATGACTGGGGATGTTCCTGAAAGGTGTGTGAATTCGACCATTTTCCTCTCCTGCTAAGCATTCAAAATGTAACAAGTATTTTTGGGTGTCAGGGAAAATGTATGGAGTAATAAGTACATCATTTTATTTCGGAATGTAGTGAAGTAAAAGTTATAAAAAAAAATAGTAAAGTACAGATACCCTAAAAAACGACTTAAGTAGTACTTTCAAGTATTTTTACTTAATTACTTTACACCACTGCTAAACACAAATTATTTGTTTGTAAATTATGTCTGAGTGTTGGAGTGTGCCCTTGGCTATCTGAAAAGAAAAAAGAAAAAAGAATGTTGTGCCATCAGGTTTGCTTAATATAAAGTATTTGAAGAGATTTATACTTTTACTTTTACTTTCAATACTTAAGTATATTTAAAACCAAATACTTTTATAATTTTACTCAAGTAGTATTTTACTGGGCGACTTTTACATGAGTCATTTTCTATTAAGGTATCTTTACTTTTACTTGAGTATGACAATTAGGTACTTTTTCTACCACTGAACTTGAGCTGAAAGATGACACACTACCACTACTGTTTGGGACAGCTGTATGAGAAGGTGTGGGAGTGTTTGGGACAGCTGTATGAGAACGTATGGGAGTGTTTGGGACAGCTGTATGAGAACGTATGGGAGTGTTTGGGACAGCTGTATGAGAAGGTGTGGGAGTGTTTGGGACAGCTGTATGAGAAGGTGTGGGAGTGTTTGGGACAGCTGTATGAGAAGGTGTGGGAGTGTTTGGGACAGCTGTATGAGGAGGTGTGGGAGTGTTTGGGACAGCTGTATGAGAAGGTGTGGGAGTGTTTGGGACAGCTGTATGAGAAGGTGTGGGAGTGTTTGGGAGAGCTGTATGAGGAGGTGTGGGAGTGTTTGGGACAGCTGTATGAGAAGGTGTGGGAGTGTTTGGGACAGCTGTATGAGAAGGTGTGGGAGTGTTTGGGACAGCTGTATGAGAAGGTGTGGGAGTGTTTGGGACAGCTGTATGAGAAGGTGTGGGAGTGTTTGGGACAGCTGAATGAGAAGGTGTGGGAGTGTTTGGGACAGCTGTATGAGAAGGTGTGGGAGTGTTTGGGACAGCTGAATGAGAAGGTGTGGGAGTGTTTGGGACAGCTGTATGAGAAGGTGTGGGAGTGTTTGGGACAGCTGTATGAGAAGGTGTGGGAGTGTTTGGGACATCTGTATGAGAAGGTGTAGGAGTGTTTAGGACAGCTGTATGAGAAGGTGTGGGAGTGTTTGGGACAGCTGTATGAGAAGGTGTGGGAGTGTTTGGGACAGCTGTATGAGAAGGTGTGGGAGTGTTTGGGACAGCTGTATGAGAAGGTGTGGGAGTGTTTGGGACAGCTGAATGAGAAGGTGTGGGAGTGTTTGGGACAGCTGTATGAGAAGGTCTGGGAGTGTTTGGGACATCTGTATGAGAAGGTGTTTGGAGTGTTTAGGACAGCTGTATGAGAACGTGTGGGAGTGTTTGGGACAGCTGTATGAGAAGTGTTTGGGACAGCTGTGAGGAGTGTTTGGGACAGCTGTATGAGAAGGTGTGGGAGTGTTTGGGACAGCTGTATGAGAAGGTGTGGGAGTGTTTGGGACAGCTGTGTGGGAGTGTTTGGGACAGCTGTAAGAAGTGTGGGAGTGTTTGGGACAGCTGTATGAGAAGGGGAGTGTTTGGGAGTGTTTGGGACAGCTGTATGAGAAGGTGTGGGAGTGTTTGGGACAGCTGTATGAGGAAGTGTTTGGGACAGCTGTATGAGAAGGTGTGGGAGTGTTTGGGACAGCTGTGAGAAGGTGTGGGAGTGTTTGGGACAGCTGTATGAGGGTGTGGGAGTGTTTGGGACAGCTGTATGAGAAGGTGTGGGAGTGTTTGGGACAGCTGTATGAGAAGGTGTGGGAGTGTTTGGGACAGCTGTATGAGAAGGTGTGGGAGTGTTTGGGACATCTGTATGAGAAGGTGTGGGAGTGTTTGGGACAGCTGTGGGATGTTTGGGACAGCTGTAAGGTGTGGGAGTGTTTGGGACAGCTGTATGAGAAGGTGTGGGAGTGTTTGGGACAGCTGTATGAGGTGTGGGAAGGTGTATGAGTGTTTTTGGGACAGCTGTATGAGAAGGTGTGGGAGTGTTTGGGACAGCTGTATGAGAAGGTGAGTGTTTGGGAGGTGTGGGAGTGTTTGGGACAGCTGTATGAGAAGGTGTGGGAGTGTTTGGGACAGCTGAATGAGAAGGTGTGGGAGTGTTTGGGACAGCTGTATGAGAAGGTGTGGGAGTGTTTGGGACAGCTGTATGAGAAGGTGTGGGAGTGTTTGGGACAGCTGTATGAGAAGGTGTGGGAGTGTTTGGGACAGCTGTATGAGAAGGTGTGGGAGTGTTTGGGACAGCTGTATGAGAAGGTGTGGGAGTGTTTGGGACAGCTGTATGAGAAGGTGTGGGAGTGTTTGGGACAGCTGTATGAGAAGGTGTGGGAGTGTTTGGGACAGCTGAATGAGAAGGTGTGGGAGTGTTTGGGACAGCTGTATGAGAAGGTGTGGGAGTGTTTGGGACAGCTGTTTGGGACATCTGTATGAGAAGGTGTAGGAGTGTTTAGGACAGCTGTATGAGAACGTGTGGGAGTGTTTGGGACAGCTGTATGAGAAGGTGTGGGAGTGTTTGGGACAGCTGTATGAGAAGGTGTGGGAGTGTTTGGGACAGCTGTATGAGGAGGTGTGGGAGTGTTTGGGACAGCTGTATGAGAAGGTGTGGGAGTGTTTGGGACAGCTGTATGAGAAGGTGTGGGAGTGTTTGGGACAGCTGTATGAGAACGTATGGGAGTGTTTGGGACAGCTGTATGAGAACGTATGGTAGTGTTTGGGACAGCTGTATGAGAAGGTGTGGGAGTGTTTGGGACAGCTGTATGAGGAGGTGTGGGAGTGTTTGGGACAGCTGTATGAGAAGGTGTGGGAGTGTTTGGGACAGCTGTATGAGAAGGTGTGGGAGTGTTTGGGACAGCTGTATGAGAAGGTGTGGGAGTGTTTGGGACAGCTGTATGAGAAGGTGTGGGAGTGTTTGGGACAGCTGAATGAGAAGGTGTGGGAGTGTTTGGGACAGCTGTATGAGAAGGTGTGGGAGTGTTTGGGACATCTGTATGAGAAGGTGTAGGAGTGTTTAGGACAGCTGTATGAGAACGTGTGGGAGTGTTTGGGACAGCTGTATGAGAAGGTGTGGGAGTGTTTGGGACAGCTGTATGAGAAGGTGTGGGAGTGTTTGGGACAGCTGTATGAGGAGGTGTGGGAGTGTTTGGGACAGCTGTATGAGAAGGTGTGGGAGTGTTTGGGACAGCTGTATGAGAAGGTGTGGGAGTGTTTGGGACAGCTGTATGAGAACGTGTGGGAGTGTTTGGGACAGCTGTATGAGAAGGTGTGGGAGTGTTTGGGACAGCTGTATGAGAAGGTGTGGGAGTGTTTGGGACAGCTGTATGAGGAGGTGTGGGAGTGTTTGGGACAGCTGTATGAGAAGGTGTGGGAGTGTTTGGGACAGCTGTATGAGAAGGTGTGGGAGTGTTTGGGACAGCTGTATGAGAACGTATGGGAGTGTTTGGGACAGCTGTATGAGAACGTATGGTAGTGTTTGGGACAGCTGTATGAGAAGGTGTGGGAGTGTTTGGGACAGCTGTATGAGGAGGTGTGGGAGTGTTTGGGACAGCTGTATGAGAAGGTGTGGGAGTGTTTGGGACAGCTGTATGAGAAGGTGTGGGAGTGTTTGGGACAGCTGTATGAGAAGGTGTGGGAGTGTTTGGGACAGCTGTATGAGAAGGTGTGGGAGTGTTTGGGACAGCTGAATGAGAAGGTGTGGGAGTGTTTGGGACAGCTGTATGAGAAGGTGTGGGAGTGTTTGGGACATCTGTATGAGAAGGTGTAGGAGTGTTTAGGACAGCTGTATGAGAACGTGTGGGAGTGTTTGGGACAGCTGTATGAGAAGGTGTGGGAGTGTTTGGGACAGCTGTATGAGAAGGTGTGGGAGTGTTTGGGACAGCTGTATGAGTAGGTGTGGGAGTGTTTGGGACAGCTGTATGAGAAGGTGTGGGAGTGTTTGGGACAGCTGTATGAGAAGGTGTGGGAGTGTTTGGGACAGCTGTATGAGAACGTATGGGAGTGTTTGGGACAGCTGTATGAGAACGTATGGGAGTGTTTGGGACAGCTGTATGAGAAGGTGTGGGAGTGTTTGGGACAGCTGTATGAGGAGGTGTGGGAGTGTTTGGGACAGCTGTATGAGAAGGTGTGGGAGTGTTTGGGACAGCTGTATGAGAAGGTGTGGGAGTGTTTGGGACAGCTGTATGAGAAGGTGTGGGAGTGTTTGGGACAGCTGTATGAGAAGGTGTGGGAGTGTTTGGGACAGCTGAATGAGAAGGTGTGGGAGTGTTTGGGACAGCTGTATGAGAAGGTGTGGGAGTGTTTGGGACATCTGTATGAGAAGGTGTAGGAGTGTTTAGGACAGCTGTATGAGAAGGTGTGGGAGTGTTTGGGACAGCTGTATGAGAAGGTGTGGGAGTGTTTGGGACAGCTGTATGAGAAGGTGTGGGAGTGTTTGGGACAGCTGTATGAGAAGGTGTGGGAGTGTTTGGGACAGCTGTATGAGAAGGTTTGGGAGTGTTTGGGACAGCTGTTTGAGAAGGTGTGGGAGTGTTTGGGACAGCTGTATGAGAAGGTGTGGGAGTGTTTGGGACAGCTGAATGAGAAGGTGTGGGAGTGTTTGGGACAGCTGTATGAGAAGGTGTGGGAGTGTTTGGGACATCTGTATGAGAAGGTGTAGGAGTGTTTAGGACAGCTGTATGAGAACGTGTGGGAGCATTTTTGTGAAGCATGGAGAATGCATGTGAGGTTTACTTCTACTGTTTACTAGCATCTGATGTGACATTTGAAAAGTGCAAAGTACATTTGCAGAGGAGAGCATTAAGGAGAGCATCAAGGAGAGCATTAAGGAGAGCATCAAGGAGAGCATTAAGGAGACATTAAGGAGAGAATCAAGGAGAGCATTAAGGAGAGCATCAAGGAGAGCATCAAGGAGAGCATCAAGGAGAGCATTAAGGAGAGCATTAAGGAGAGCATCAAGGAGAGCATCAAGGAGAGCATCAAGGAGAGCATCAAGGAGAGCATCAAGGAGAGCATCAAGGAGAGCATTAAGGAGAGCATTAAGGAGAACATTTTGTGATCAAATCTCTTTCTGAGTGGAGGCTACACTGACAGTATCAGCCCTCAATATCATATTACTTATTGCTATCTGGAAAAACCTGAGTACATTGTCCTCTTACAACTAATACATGAGTAAGACACAGAAACCCAACACTCAAAGTGTTACTTTACCCCTACCTAACCTGTCCCCCCAGACAATGACTAGGTACTGGTACCCCTACCTAAACTGTCCCCCCAGACAATGACTAGGTACTGGCACCCCTACCTAACCTGTCCCCCCAGACAATGACTAGGTACTGGTACCCCTACCTAACCTGTCCCCCCGCACAATGACTAGGTACTGGTACCCCCTGTATATAGCCTCCACATTGACTAAGTACTGGTACCCCCTGTATATAGCCTCCTCATTGACTAGGTACTGGTACCCCCTGTATATAGCCTCCACATTGAGTCTGTACCGGTACCCCCTGTATATAGCCTCCACATTGACTAGGTACTGGTACCCCCTGTATATAGCCTCCACATTGACGAGGTACCGGTACCCCCTGTATATAGTCTCCACATTGACGAGGTACCGGTACCCCCTGTATATAGCCTCCACATTGACTAGGTACTGGTACCCCCTGTATATAGCCTCCACATTGACTAGGTACTGGTACCCCCTGTATATAGCCTCCACATTGACTAAGTACTGGTACCCCCTGTATATAGCCTCCACATTGACTAAGTACTGGTACCCCCTGTATATAGCCTCCACATTGACTAGGTACTGGTACCCCCTGTATATAGCCTCCACATTGAGTCTGTACCGGTACCCCCTGTATATAGCCTCCACATTGACTAGGTACTGGTACCCCCTGTATATAGCTTCCACATTGACTAGGTACTGGTACCACCTGTATATAGCCTCCACATTGACTAAGTGGCGAATCGCATCTCTGCATGTCTGGCAGACATATCAGTGTGGATGACGGATCACCACCTCAAGCTGAACCTCGGCAAGACGGAGCTGCTCTTCCTCCCGGGGAAGGACTGCCCGTTCCATGATCTCGCCATCACGGTTGACAACTCCATTGTGTCCTCCTCCCAGAGCGCTAAGAACCTTGGCGTGATCCTGGACAACACCCTGTCGTTCTCAACTAACATCAAGGCGGTGGCCCGTTCCTGTAGGTTCATGCTCTACAACATCCGCAGAGTATGACCCTGCCTCACACAGGAAGCGGCGCAGGTCCTAATCCAGGCACTTGTCATCTCCCGTCTGGATTACTGCAACTCGCTGTTGGCTGGGCTCCCTGCCTGTGCCATTAAACCCCTACAACTCATCCAGAACGCCGCAGCCCGTCTGGTGTTCAACCTTCCCAAGTTCTCTCACGTCACCCCGCTCCTCCGCTCTCTCCACTGGCTTCCAGTTGAAGCTCGCATCCGCTACAAGACCATGGTGCTTGCCTACGGAGCTGTGAGGGGAACGGCACCGCAGTACCTCCAGGCTCTGATCAGGCCCTACACCCAAACAAGGGCACTGCGTTCATCCACCTCTGGCCTGCTCGCCTCCCTACCACTGAGGAAGTACAGTTCCCGCTCAGCCCAGTCAAAACTGTTTGCTGCTCTGGCCCCCCAATGGTGGAACAAACTCCCTCACGACGCCAGGACAGCGGAGTCAATCACCACCTTCCGGAGACACCTGAAACCCCACCTCTTCAAGGAATACCTAGGATAGGATAAAGTAATCCTTCTCACCCCCCCTTAAATGATTTAGATGCACTATTGTAAAGTGGCTGTTCCACTGGATGTCAGAAGGTGAATTCACCAATTTGTAAGTCGCTCTGGATAAGAGCGTCTGCTAAATGACTTAAATGTAATGTAAATGTACTGGTACCCCCTGTATGTAGCCTCCACATTGACTAGGTACTGGTACCCCTGTATATAGCCTCCACATTGACTAAGTACTGGTACCCCCTGTATATAGCCTCCACATTGACTAAGTACTGGTACCCCCTGTATATAGCCTCCACATTGACTAGGTACTGGTACCCCCTGTATATAGCCTCCACATTGACTAAGTACTGGTACCCCCTGTATATAGCCTCCACATTGACTAAGTACTGGTACCCCCTGTATATAGCCTCCACATTGACTAGGTACTGGTACCCCCTGTATATAGCCTCCACATTGAGTCTGTACCGGTACCCCCTGTATATAGCCTCCACATTGACTAGGTACTGGTACCCCCTGTATATAGCCTCCACATTGACTAGGTACTGGTACCCCCTGTATATAGCCTCCACATTGACTAGGTACTGGTACCCCCTGTATATAGCCTCCACATTGACTAGGTACTGGTACCCCCTGTATATAGCCTCCACATTGACTCTGTACTGGTACACTCTGTACTGGTACACCCTGTATATAGCCTCCACATTGACTAGGTACTGGTACCCCCTGTATATAGGCTTGTTATTGTTATTTCATTATGTTACTAAATATTTTCTTAACTCTAGTTCTTGAACTGCATTGTTGGTTAAGGCCTTGTAAGTAAGCATTTCACAGGTTTACTACACCTGTTGTATTCGTCATTTCACAGGTCTACTACACCTGTTGTATTCGTCATTTCAAGGTCTACTACACCTGTTGTATTCGTCATTTCACAGGTCTACTACACCTGTTGTATTCGTCATTTCACAGGTCTACTACACCTGTTGTATTCGTCATTTCACAGGTCTACTACACCTGTTGTATTCGTCATTTCACAGGTCTACTACACCTGTTGTATTCAGCATTTCACAGGTCTACTACACCTGTTGTATTCGTCATTTCACAGGTCTACTACACCTGTTGTATTCAGCATTTCACAGGTCTACTACACCTGTTGTATTCGTCATTTCACAGGTCTACTACACCTGTTGTATTCGTCATTTCACAGGTCTACTACACCTGTTGTATTCGTCATTTCACAGGTCTACTACACCTGTTGTATTCGTCATTTCAAGGTCTACTACACCTGTTGTATTCAGCATTTCACAGGTCTACTACACCTGATGTATTCGTCATTTCACAGGTCTACTACACCTGTTGTATTCGTCATTTCACAGGTCTACTACACCTGATGTATTCGTCATTTCACAGGTCTACTACACCTGATGTATTCGTCATTTCACAGGTCTACTACACCTGTTGTATTCGTCATTTCACAGGTCTACTACACCTGTTGTATTCGTCATTTCACAGGTCTACTACACCTGTTCTATTCGTCATTTCACAGGTCTACTACACCTGTTGTATTCGTCATTTCACAGGTCTACTACACCTGTTGTATTCGTCATTTCACAGGTCTACTACACCTGTTGTATTCGTCATTTCAAGGTCTACTACACCTGTTGTATTCGTCATTTCAAGGTCTACTACACCTGTTGTATTCGTCATTTCAAGGTCTACTACACCTGTTGTATTCGTCATTTCACAGGTCTACTACACCTGTTGTATTCGTCATTTCACAGGTCAACTACACCTGTTGTATTCGTCATTTCACAGGTCTACTACACCTGTTGTATTCGTCATTTCACAGGTCTACTACACCTGTTGTATTCGTCATTTCACAGGTCTACTACACCTGTTGTATTCGTCATTTCACAGGTCTACTACACCTGTTGTATTCAGCATTTCACAGGTCTACTACACCTGTTGTATTCAGCATTTCACAGGTCTACTACACCTGTTGTATTCGGCACTTGTGACAAAATACATTTGATTTGATTTAAATGTGACCAATAAACGAAGGCCATTGAAACGCAACAGACCCGTCCCTCTCGATGCCAAATCCAAATGATTTGAGAGATTACAACTGGTACGGAACGATTGGTTTGTCAATTGCTTCTAAATGAAAAATGGAGGGGGGGGGGGGGTGTATCCCTGAAAGATTTCCCTGGGATATCTCGCTGGCCTATAATGGAATGAAATGGGAGCAGTGGAGCGAGGAACATTCTAGATTCTCTGAAGAAGCCAGGTCTATTTTCAACCCTTTTAGATTGAGACAGAATGGATAACGGTATCGTTTCTTTCCACCTTTCCAAACCTGTTCTGATCAATACTGCACCAGAGAACAGAGAACAGAGAACAATCACCTTTTAATGCATCCGTTTCAAAAATGGATTTACGTGGAAGTGTCCAAAATGGCATTCTAGTTCCTTTAACTCCTTTTGACCAGAGCCCTATAGCCCATTATAGGGAATATGGTGTCATTTAGGACACATACTGTATTGATCATGCTCTGGTGAAGTCTGCATTGGAGTGTGTCTGTGTTTTTTGGAAATTGCCAGGAGCAAGAGGTTGGAGTTGGAGCCGGGCCATTTCCATGAAAAGATCACTGCATTCCCACTACACATAAAAATATTTCCATCTAAGAAATGGACATCTGAAAGCTGCCTATAAATGCTAATTTATAGCATTGGATACAGTGTGGCAGATGGCAGACAAATACACAACATGAGTATGTGGACACCTGCTCCTTCAACATCTCATTCCAAAATCATGGAAATTAATATGGAGTTGGTCCCCCTCCCCCATTTGCTGCTATAACAGCCTCCGCTCTCCAGGGAAGGCTTTCCACTTGATCTGGGAAAATTGCTGCTATAACAGCCTCCACTCTCCAGTGAAGGCTTTCCACTTGATCTGGGAAAATTGCTGCTATAACAGCCTCCACTCTCCAGGGAAGGCTTTCCACTAGATCTGGGAACATTGCTGCTATAACAGTCTCCGCTCTCCAGGGAAGGCTTTCCACTAGATGTGGGAACATTGCTGCTATAACAGCCTCCACTCTCCAAGGAAGGCTTTCCACTAGATGTGGGAACATTGCTGCTGTAACAGCCTCCACTCTTCTGGGAAGGTTTTCCACTAGATGTAGGAACATTGCTGCTATAACAGCCTCCACTCTTCTGGGAAGGCTTTCCACTAGATGTAGGAACATTGCTGCTATAACAGCCTCTACTCTTCTGGGAAGGCTTTCCACTAGATGTTGGAACATTGCTGCTATAACAGCCTCCACTCTTCTGGGAAGGCTTTCCACTAGATTTTGGAACATTGCTGCTATAACAGCCTCCACTCTTCTGGGAAGGCTTTCCACTAGATGTAGGAACGTTGCTGCTATAACAGCCTCCACTCTCCAGGGAAGACTTTCCACTAGATGTGGGAACATTGCTGCTGTAACAGCCTCCACTCTTCCAACTCGTTCCAATTCATCTCAAAGGTGTTCGATGGGGTTGAGGTCAGCGCTCTCTGCAGGCCAGTCAAGTTCTTCCACACCGATCTCAACAAACCATTTCTGTATGCACCCGCTTTGTACATGGGGGCATTGTCATTCTGAAACAGGAAAGGGCCTTCCCCAAACTGTTGCCACAAAGTTGGAAGCACAGGATCTTCTAGAATGTCATTGTATGCTGTAGCGTTAAGATTTCCCTTCACTGGAACTAAGGGGCCTAGCCCGAAACATGAAAAACATCCCAGATCATTATTCCTCCTCCACCAAACTTTACAGTTGTCACTATGCATTGGGGCATGTAGCATTCTCTTGGCATCTGCCAAAACCAGATTCCTCTGTCAGACTGACAGATGGTGAAGCGTGATTCATCACTCCAGAGAACACGTTTCCGCTGCTCCAGAGTCCAATGGTAGTGAGCTTTACACCACTCCAGCCAACGCTGGCATTGCGCATGAGGATCTTAGGCTTGTGTGAGGCTGCTTGGCCATGGAAACCCATTTCATGAAGCTCCCGACAAACAATTATTGTACTGACGTTGCTTCCAGAGGCTGTTTGAAACTCGGTAGTGAGTGTTGCAACCCAAGGAAAATGTTTACCCACTACTCCGCTTCAGCCCTCGGCAGTCCCGTTCTGTGAGCTTGTGTGACCTACCACTTTTGCTGCCGAGCCGTTGTTGCTACTAGACGTCACTGAGCTCTTTAGTAAGGCCATTCTGCTGACAATCTTTGTCTATGGAGAATGTATGGCTGTGTGCTGAATTTTATACACCAGTTAGCAATGGGTGGTGGCTGAAATTGCCCAATACACTCATTTGAAGAGGTGTCTACATACACTGTATACTGTAACACTTCCCTTCCCTTGCCCAGATCGACTGAAATGTTCCGTACTGGAGGAAAAAGTCACTCTTAAGGTACATCTGTGAATTCTCTGAATGTTTTCACAGGAGATCAAAGATCACAGCTTACTGCCACTAGTACTGTACACCTTCAGATGTTAATTTGATCACCCTGTTGGAGGAGAACAGGAACAAAAACAAATGTTGTGTATTTCAGGGGTTCGAATTTCTTCTGAAGTTGGTCATTTCCATTTTGAAATGTAAATGTTTCACTTCAGGAAAATGTATCAAACCCTACATAAATATCCATGAATTATAATCAACATAATAATTCACATTTCCTATTGCTGCAGGATTCATTTCCTAATGTGGCAAACTGGATTATATTAAGATCCTACATCTGTGCTGTACATATGGGGACAGGATGAGAATACAGCAGACCCCAGGTTCAGAGCAACATTCTGTGGAGTTTGGACCAGTGACAATATTGGATGTACCATCTGGAAAAGTAACATAATCTTATGGAATTCTAGAATCCTCTCTCAGTGTTCTACAGTACATGAACATTCCTTTGAGACAGAACCCCATTGGGTGGCTGGTGGAAAAAACCATTCTGGAGAAGAATCCCATTCTTCTTTTCATTCTAATTCTGTACATGTGATGCTAGCCAAACATTGGCAAATGCCTTATAGTATGTTTTCAAGTCTGTCTCTGGCCATCACTAGTTTCCTGCTTGGAATAACACATGGTACCCTATTCCCTACAGATGTAGTATCTTAATTTGAGCTAGTTTGCTACAGACGGGGAAAATAATGATCCTGCAGCAACAGGACATGTGAATTATGTTGATTTATAATTCATGCAACTTTTTTACAGGGGTTGATACATTTTTCATTAGGGCAAATCAAGTCTGACATTTCAAAAATTACAAATGTTTATGAAGGTCCTACATCTCTGCACTTGGTGCACTACTTTTGACCATGGCTCTGGATAGGGTACCATTTGAGACACAGAGATGAAGCTAATGGTAAACTGTCTCATCATCATCATCATCTTTACGGGAGATGAAAGTAGATCCACTTTAGTGCCCTTCTTCCTCCTAAGATAGACACTCATCACGGTGAAAATCATGGCCATCGTGCTCTGATGAGGACCCTTCAACGGAGCAATTCAGTCTCACACTACTAACAGGATGTGTTTCGCTTTTCTCATCCTTTTGTGCTATTTGCTTTTAGTCTCTCTCTCTCGCTCTCTCTCTCTCTCTTGACTCTCTCTCTCGACTAACAGTGAAATGCTTACTTACGGGCCCTTCCCAACAATGCAGAGAATATGTATATATATATTTAAAATAATACACAATGATAACACAAGCAATAAATACACAATGAGTAACAATAACTTGGCTATATACACATGGTATCAGTACCGAGTCAATGTGCAGGGGTATGAGGTAATTGAGGTCGATATGTACATATAGGTAGGGATAAAGTGACAGGCAACAGGATAGATAATAAACAGCAGCAGAGTATGTGATCGAAAACGGTCAATGTAGATAGTTAAATAGTTAACTGATATCTACCAGGACTGACTATTTAGCAGTCTAATGGTTTGGGGGCTAGAAGCTGTTCAGGATCCTTTGGCTTCGAGACTTGGTGCATTGGTACAGCTTGCAGTGTGGTAGCAGAGAGAACAGTCTATGACTTGGGTGGCCGGAGTCTTTGACAATTTTTGGATGGCAGGGAGCTTGGCCCTCAGGATGAACTGGGCAATCAACACTAACCTATGTAGTGCCTTGCGGTCAGATGCCAATTAGTTTCCATACCAGGCGGTGATGCAGCCAGTTAAGATGCTCTCAATGGTGCGGCTGTACAACGTTTGAGGATCCAAGGAGCCCATGACAAAATATTTTCTGCCTCCTGAAGGGGAAGAGGTGCTGTTGTGCCCTCTTCACACCTGAGTTGGTGTATGTGAACAATGATATTTCCTTAGTGATATGGACACCGATGAACTTGAAGCTCTCGACCTGCTCCACTACAGCCCCATCGGTGTGGATGGGCGTGTGCTCGGCCTTCCATTTTCTTGCAGTCCATCATCAGATCCTTTGTCTTGCTGACGTTGAAGAAGAGGTTTTTGTAATAGAGATCATCTGTGGATCTGTTGGAGTGGGTCCAAGGTGTCTGGGATGATAATGTTGACGTGCGTGTTGACCAGCCGTTCATGGCTACAGATGTTTGTGCTATGGGGTGATAGTCACTAAGACAGGTTACCTTGGCGTTCTTCACTGCTAGCTAGCCAGCTAGCCCCCGACTAGCAGCACTGTAGAAACTATTACAGTACAACGGTTTGATTTGTTTGATCGTAGCTAGCTAGCTACATAGCCGTCTTTGTATCTAAGACAATTGTGTAGTCTAGAGCGATTTTCTAGGTTAGCTAGCCAGCTATTGTCGTTCTTTTAACGTAACGTAACGCAATCATCACTGCTAGCTAGCCAGCTAGCCCCCGAATAGCAGCACTGTAGAAACTATTACAGTACAACGGTTTGATTTGTTTGATCGTAGCTAGCTAGCTACATAGCCGTCTTTGTATCTAAGACAATTGTGTAGTCTAGAGCGATTTTCTAGGTTAGCTAGCTAGCTATTGTCGTTCTTTTAACGTAACGTAACGCAATCAACACTGCTAGCTAGCTAGCTAGCCCCAAATAGCAGCACTGTAGAAACTATTACACTCGACGGAACGACTTGATTAGTGTAGTGTCAACATCGCAGCCACTGCCAGCTAGCCTACAAAGTCAACAACGCAGCCACTGCCAGCTAGCCTACTCCAGCAGTACTGTGTCATTTCAATCATTTTAGTCAATAGGTTTCTTGCTACGTAAGCTTAACTTTCTGAACATTCGAGACGTGTAGTCCACTTGTCATTCCAATCTCCTTTGCATTAGCGTAGCCTCTTCTGTAGCCTGTCAACTATGTGTCTATCTATCCCTGTTCTCTCCTCTCTGCACAGACCATACAAACGCTCCACACCGCGTGGCCGCGGCCACCCTAATCTGGTGGTCCCAGCGCGCACGACCCACGTGGAGTTCCAGGTCTCCGGTAGCCTCTGGAACTGCCGATCTGCGGCCAACAAGGCAGAGTTCATCTCAGCCTATGCCTCCCTCCAGTCCCTCGACTTCTTGGCACTGACGGAAACATGGATCACCACAGATAACACTGCTACTCCTACTGCTCTCTCTTCGCCCGCCCACGTGTTCTCGCACACCCCGAGAGCTTCTGGTCAGCGGGGTGGTGGCACCGGGATCCTCATCTCTCCCAAGTGGTCATTCTCTATTTCTCCCCTTACCCATCTGTCTATCGCCTCCTTTGAATTCCATGCTGTCACAGTTACAAGCCCTTTCAAGCTTAACATCCTTATCATTTATCGCCCTCCAGGTTCCCTCGGAGAGTTCATCAATGAGCTTGATGCCTTGATAAGCTCCTTTCCTGAGGACGGCTCACCTCTCACAGTCCTGGGCGACTTTAACCTCCCCACGTCTACCTTTGACTCATTCCTCTCTGCCTCCCTCTTTCCACTCCTCTCCTCTTTTGACCTCACCCTCTCACCTTCCCCCCCTAATCACAAGGCAGGCAATACGCTCGACCTCATCTTTACTAGATGCTCTTCTTCCACTAACCTCATTGCAACTCCCCGACCACAAGTCTCCGACCACTACCTTGTATCCTTTTCTCTCTCGCTCTCATCCAACACTTCCCACACTGCCCCTACTCGGATGGTATCGCGCCGTCCCAACCTTCGCTCTCTCTCCCCCGCTACTCTCTCCTCTTCCATCCTATCATCTCTTCCCTCTGCTCATACCTTCTCCAACCTATCTCCTGATTCTGCCTCCTCAACCCTCCTCTCTTCCCTTTCTGCATCCTTTGACTCTCTATGTCCCCTATCCTCCAGGCCGGCTCGGTCCTCCCCTCCCGCTCCGTGGCTCGACGACTCATTGCGAGCTCACAGAACAGAGCTCCGGGCAGCCGAGCGGAAATGGAGGAAAACTCGCCTCCCTGCGGACCTGGCATCCTTTCACTCCCTCCTCTCTACATTTTCCTCCTCTGTCTCTGCTGCTAAAGCCACTTTCTACCACTCTAAATTCCAAGCATCTGCCTCTAACCCTAGGAAGCTCTTTGCCACCTTCTCCTCCCTCCTGAATCCTCCTCCCTCCTGAATCCTCCTCCCCCTCCCCCCCCTCCTCCCTCTCTGCAGATGACTTCGTCAACCATTTTGAAAAGAAGGTCGACGACATCCGATCCTCGTTTGCTAAGTCAAACGACACCGCTGGTTCTGCTCACACTGCCCTACCCTGTGCTCTGACCTCTTTCTCCCCTCTCTCTCCAGATGAAATCTCGCTTCTTGTGACGGCCGGCCGCCCAACAACCTGCCCGCTTGACCCTATCCCCTCCTCTCTTCTCCAGACCATTTCCGGAGACCTTCTCCCTTACCTCACCTCGCTGATCAACTCATCCCTGACCGCTGGCTACGTCCCTTCCATCTTCAAGAGAGCGAAAGTTGCACCCCTTCTGAAAAAACCTACACTCGATCCCTCCGATGTCAACAACTACAGACCAGTATCCCTTCTTTCTTTTCTCTCCAAAACTCTTGAACGTGCCGTCCTTTGCCAGCTCTCCCGCTATCTCTCTCAGAATGACCTTCTTGATCCAAATCAGTCAGGTTTCAAGACTAGTCATTCAACTGAGACTGCTCTTCTCTGTATCACGGAGGCGCTCCGCACTGCTAAAGCTAACTCTCTCTCCTCTGCTCTCATCCTTCTAGACCTATCGGCTGCCTTCGATACTGTGAACCATCAGATCCTCCTCTCCACCCTCTCCGAGTTGGGCATCTCCGGCGCGGCCCACGCTTGGATTGCGTCCTACCTGACAGGTCGCTCCTACCAGGTGGCGTGGCGAGAATCTGTCTCCTCACCACGCGCTCTCACCACTGGTGTCCCCCAGGGCTCTGTTCTAGGCCCTCTCCTATTCTCGCTATACACCAAGTCACTTGGCTCTGTCATAACCTCACATGGTCTCTCCTATCATTGCTATGCAGACGACACACAATTAATCTTCTCCTTTCCCCCTTCTGATGACCAGGTGGCGAATCGCATCTCTGCATGTCTGGCAGACATATCAGTGTGGATGACGGATCACCACCTCAAGCTGAACCTCGGCAAGACGGAGCTGCTCTTCCTCCCGGGGAAGGACTGCCCGTTCCATGATCTCGCCATCACGTTTGACAACTCCATTGTGTCCTCCTCCCAGAGCGCTAAGAACCTTGGCGTGATCCTGGACAACACCCTGTCGTTCTCAACCAACATCATGGCGGTGGCCCGTTCCTGTAGGTTCATGCTCTACAACATCCGCAGAGTACGACCCTGCCTCACACAGGAAGCGGCGCAGGTCCTAATCCAGGCACTTGTCATCTCCCGTCTGGATTACTGCAACTCGCTGTTGGCTGGGCTCCCTGCCTGTGCCATTAAACCCCTACAACTCATCCAGAACGCCGCAGCCCGTCTGGTGTTCAACCTTCCCAAGTTCTCTCACGTCACCCCGCTCCTCCGCTCTCTCCACTGGCTTCCAGTTGAAGCTCGCATCCGCTACAAGACCATGGTGCTTGCCTACGGAGCTGTGAGGGGAACGGCACCGCAGTACCTCCAGGCTCTGATCAGGCCCTACACCCAAACAAGGGCACTGCGTTCATCCACCTCTGGCCTGCTCGCCTCCCTACCACTGAGGAAGTACAGTTCCCGCTCAGCCCAGTCAAAACTGTTCGCTGCTCTGGCCCCCCAATGGTGGAACAAACTCCCTCACGACGCCAGGACAGCAGAGTCAATCACCACCTTCCGGAGACACCTGAAACCCCACCTCTTCAAGGAATACCTAGGATAGGATAAGTAATCCTTCTCACCCCCCTTAAATGATTTAGATGCACTATTGTAAAGTGGCTGTTCCACTGGATGTCAGAAGGTGAATTCACCAATTTGTAAGTCGCTCTGGATAAGAGCGTCTGCTAAATGACTTAAATGTAAATGTAAATGTTCTTAAGCACATGGACTATGGTGGTCAGCTTGAAACATGTAGGTATTACAGACAGGGCAAGGGAGAGGTTGAAAGTGTCAGTGAAGACACTTTCCAGCTGGTCAGTGTGTGCTCTGAGTATGCGTCCTGGTAATTAATCTGGCCCTGCGGCCTTGTGAATGTTGACCTGTTTCAACATCTTACTTATATCGGCTATGGAGAGAGTGCTCACACAGATGCCCGGAACAGCTGGTGCTCTCATGCACGGTTCAGTGTTGCTTGCTTCGAAGCAGGTATATACAGATGAAGTCGGAAGTTTATATACACCTTAGCCAAACACATTTAAACAAAACATTACACAATTCATGACATTTAATGTTAGTAAAAATGCCATGTCTTAGGTCAGATAGTATCACCACTTTATTTTAAGAATGTGAAATGTCAGAATAATAGTACAGAGAATGATTTATTTCAGCTTTTATTTTTTTCATCACATTCCCAGTGGGTCAGAAGTTTACATACACTCAATTAGTATTTGGAAGCATTGCCAAACGTTTTGGGTAGCCTTCCACAAGCTTCCCACAATAAGTTGGGTGAGTTATGGCCCACTCCTCCTTACAGAGCTGGTGTAACTGAGTCAGGTTTGTAGGCCTCCTTGCCCGCAGACGCTTTTTCAGTTCTGCCCACACATTTTCTATAGGATTGAGGTCAGGGCTTTGTGATGGTCACTCCATTACCTTGACTTTGTTGTCCTTAAGCCATTTTGCCACAACTTTGGAAGTATGCCTGGGGTCATTGCCCATTTGGAAAACCCATTTGCAACCAAGCTTTAACTTCCTGACTGATGTCTTAAGATGTTGCTTCAATATATCAACATAATTTTCCTCCTAATGATGCCATCTATTTTGTTTAGTGCACCAGTCCCTCCTGCAGCAAAGCACCCCCACAACATGATGCTGCCACCCCCGTGCTTCAAAGTTGGGGTGGTGTTCTTTGGCTTGATGTCCACTAGATGTCAACAGTCTTTAGAACTTTGTTTCGGGCTTCTATTGTGAAGAGGGAGCAAATGAGAGCTGTTTCAATCAGGTGTCTGGCAGAAGGCCATGAGCTTGTTACGCGCGTGGCCGTGAGAGCAACCTGCATTTCTAAAGACAAAGGAATAGTCCGGTTGGAATAATATATGGACTTTATCGTAGAAAAAAATATATATTATTGTGGAACTGGGATTCCTGGGAGTGCATTCTGATGAAGATCATCAAAGATAAGTGAAGATTTAGAATGCTATTTAGATGTCTAATCGACTTGCCAGCAATATAGTTTGCTAACAAGAAAGTTGTGGAATGGTTGAAAAACAAGTTTTAATGACTCCAACCTAAGTGTATGTAAATTTACAACTTCAACTGTAGGCTTGCGTCACTGGACAGCTCACGGCTGAGTTTCCCTTTATAATCCATGATAGTTTGCAAGCCCCTCCACATCCGACGAGCCAGAGTAGTAGTAGTAGGAGCTTGTGTGGCCTACCACTTAGCGGCTGAGCCGTTGTTGCTCCTAGACGTTTACACTTCACAGTAACAGCACTTACAGTTGACAAGGGCAGTTCTAGCAGGGCATACATTTGACTTGTTTGGAGAAGGTGGCATCTTTTGACTGTGCCAAGTTGAAAAATAATAGGAATAATATTGATGATGTCACAAATGTATCACTTGCACAGCTCTTCAAAGACATTTGAATCCATGTATTACATTTGAATCACAAGCCCAGAAAACGGAGAAAAATAGTATTCTCTCTCTCAAAAAATGCGAATTAGA
Organism: Oncorhynchus masou masou; assembly: GCF_036934945.1. Lineage (NCBI taxonomy): Eukaryota > Metazoa > Chordata > Actinopteri > Salmoniformes > Salmonidae > Oncorhynchus > Oncorhynchus masou. The sequence continues at coordinate 41,447,548 of NC_088227.1, read as the reverse complement.
TCCTTAATTGACCCCAGTTTCATCCTTTCCCCTAAAATCCTTCATGAAGGTGAAATAGATAAGAGGATGTTAGGACAACAAGGTGTCTTGAGCCGGTCGTTGATCTACAAAATTGCGGGTAGGAAACTGACAGCGCTGTCTAGACTGTACGCAGAGAGAGAGAATCCCTGCCTATAATGAGAATATCAATAATAATCCATGGACTGAATCCATGACAGATGTAGTGACAAATTCAACAACCTACCTACAGTGCCTTCGGGAAGTATTGAGACCATTTGACTTTCTCCACATTTTCTTACGTTACAGTCTTATTCTAAAATTGATTAAAGAAAACAATTTCCTCAGCAATCTAAACACAATACCCCATAATGACAGGTTTTGGATGAAAAAAATGATACAAATTAGAAAACCCTTTTTTAAAATATTTATTCAGACCCTTTGCTATGAGACTCGAAATTGAGCTCAGGTGCATCCTGTTTCCATTGATCATCCTTAAGATGTTTCTACAACTTGATTGGAGGAACTTGGTTCCACCAAGTTTGGAACCACCAAGACTCTTCCTAGAGCTGGCCACCCGGCCAAACTGAGCAATCTGGGGAGAACAACCTTGGTCAGGGAGGTGACCAAGAACTCGATGGTCACGCTGACAAAGCTCTAGAGTTCCTATGTGGAGATGGGAGAACCTTCCAGATGGACAACCATCTCTGTAGCACTCCACCAATCAGGTCTTTATGGTAGAATGGCCAGACGGAAGCCAATGAAAGGCACATGACAGCCCACTTGGAGTTTACCAAAAGGCACCTAAAGACTCTCAGACCATGAAAAAATAGTATCCTCTGTCCTGATGAAACCAAGATTGAACTCTTTGGAGGCAGGGACTGGGAGACTAGTCAGGATCGAGGGAAAGATGAACGAAGCAAAGTACGGAAAGGTCTTGATGAAAACATGCTCCAGAGCGCTCAGGACCTCAGACTGGGGGCGAAGGTTCACCTTCCAACAGGACAACGGCCCTAAGCACACAGCCAAGACAACGTAGGAGTGGCTTCAGGAAACGTCTCTGAATGTCCTTGAGTGGCCCAGCCAGAGCCCGGACTTGAACCCGATCAAACATCTCTGGAGACCTGAAAATTGCTGTGCAGCAACTCTCCCCATCCAACCTGACAGAGCTTGAGAGGATATGCAGAGAAGAATGGGATAAACTCCCCAAATACAGGTGTGCCAATCTTGTAGCGTCATATCCAAGAAGACTTGAGGCTGCAATCGCTGCCAAAGATGTTTCAACATAGTACTGTGCAAAGGGTCTGAATAATTACGTAAATGTGATTTATTTTTATACATTTGCAAACATTTCTAAAAACTTGTTTTTGCTTTGTCATTATGGTCAAGGGGTCTGAATACTTTCTGAATGCCCTGCATGTGTTTCATTTGTTTTACAGGACCGAGGATTCCCCAGTTGTCACGACTCCCACCGATGGTGGCTCCTCTTCCTGTTCTGGCGGCGCTCGGCGGTCATCGTCACCGGTCTACTAGCTGCCACCGATCCCTTCTTTTGGTTTTGTCTCCTCTTCCTGTTCGGGCGGCGCTCGGCGGTCGTCGTCACCGGTCTACTAGCTGCCACCGATCCCTTCTGTTGGTTTTGTCTCCTCTTCCTGTTCGGGCGGCGCTCGGCGGTCGTCGTCACCGGTCTAATAGCTGCCACCGATCCCTTCTTTTGGTTTTGTCTCCTCTTCCTGTTCAGGCTGCGCTCGGCGGTCGTCGTCACCGGTCTACTAGCTGCCACCTATCCCTTCTTTTGGTTTTGTCTCCTCTTCCTGTTCGGGCGGCGCTCGGCGGTCATCGTCACCGGTCTACTAGTTGCCACCGATCCCTTCTGTTGGTTTTGTCTCCTCTTCCTGTTCGGGCGGCGCTCGGCGGTCGTCGTCACCGGTCTACTAGCTGCCAACGATCCCTTCTGTTGGTTTTGTCTCCTCTTCCTGTTCGGGCGGCGCTCGGCGGTCATCGTCACCGGTCTACTAGCTGCCACCGATCCCTTTTCCCTTTTCTGTTGGTTTTGTCTTATTGGTTACACCTGTTTTGTGCTTAGGTTTTAGCTGAGCTATTTAAGCCGGTAGGCCCGCCTGCTCTTTGTGCCGGCTTATTTTTCCTCTGTTCATGTTTGTGGTTGTGCGATTTACTTTGTTTTTCTCGGGACTGGTTGGGTCCTGGTTTTGAGACGGTCTTATTATTGCGCCTGGTGTTTGGCGTGACCATTTTCCCTGTGCCGGAATAAAACATTGTTCTTTACCCTCTGCTTCCTGAGCCTGACTCCGCACCCACTACGCATAGAGTGCGTGATACCAGGCGGAGTGATGCAGACCATGGACAGACTGAGCCAGCAGCCATATTGTTATATTGACATAAATTGAGATGTGGTTGACATTGTAAAACCAAATTATCCCAAAATGGGACCATATTTTGTTTTATTATTCAATGCCTGTTCTGTTACACAACCAATTACAATTATAATCTGAGAAAAACAATAGACTGAGCCAGTGTGAATCTTGAGCGACCTGGCTGCGCGCACACACACACACACACACACACACACACACACACACACACACACACACACACACACACACACACACACACACACACACACACACACACACACAGAGAGAATATCAAGCAGATTTGAAAGGACCACAACTGAGACACATATTGGATAGAAGTGGATAGTGTTTTGTTCAGAGTATAGATAGGGATGTGTATAGAACACATATTGGATAGAAGTGGATAGTGTTTTGTTCAGAGTATAGATAGGGATGTGTATAGAACACATATTGGATAGAAGTGGATAGTGTTTTGTTCAGAGTATAGATAGGGATGTGTATAGAACACATATTGGATAGAAGTGGATAGTGTTTTGTTCAGAGTATAGATAGGGATGTGTATAGAACATCTGTGTGCTGTTTGAATGGTGACTGTTTCGACCGGATGTCTGATCCTGTTTGAACCTGAAAAGACTGTGAATAGAAAAACACTCAAAATAGCACAAAGCACCTTTTCCTGTGTTTGCAGACAGTGATACCAGGAACGATAACAACTGCTAGCATGCTATCTGATCCTGTAGATCTCCAGTCATTGTGCCTACGCTAGTTAGCATTTGCGCTAACACAAGATAGCAACTTCGTCTTCGAACTACATGCAGAGATTTAAAAAAAATGGTATCCATGAGTTCGTCTCACAAGTAGAAAGAAGGGCTTGATTGCCAAAATACTGCACTATCACTTTAAATGTCGACTGGGTAAAGAGTCGTGCTAAGACCTATCATGTATTTTTTAGGAGATGCAACGATCCATGTGTGAGATACAGTACAGTGTGTATACACACACAGCATAGGTAGACAGCAGAGTGGTGAACGGTTCAGTCTAAATGTGGATTATTGCTGTAATATCCATTGGTCAAGTGCCCGGTAGCTGTAATATCATTGGTCCACTACAAGGAAGAAGATGCTGGGAAGTAGCTTGTTATAACACTCTCTATTTTTATCTCTCTGACTGTCTCTATATCTTTCTCTCTGACAGTCTCTACAGTCAGTCAGTGTGTGTGTGTGAGAGAGAGAGACAGTCAGTCAGTTAGTCAGTCAGTCAGTCAGTCAGTCAGTCAGTCAGTGAGAGAGAGAGAGAGAGAGAGAGAGAGAGAGTGAGACAGTCAGAGAGAGGGAGACAGAGAGAGAGAGATAGAGAGAGACAGTCAGAGAGAGACAGAGAGAGAGAGAGAGAGACAGTCAGAGGGACAGTCAGAAAGAGAGAGAGACAGAGAGAGAGAGAGAGAGAGAGACAGTCAGAGAGAGAGACAGTCAGAGAGAGAGAGAGAGAGACAGTCAGAGAGAGAGAGAGACAGAGAGAGAGAGAGAGAGACTACCTCCTCTTTGGACTACTGCCCAACCCAGTGCTCTGCACTATGCCCCAACCCTAAACAATCCTACTGGTTCCACCAGCCACCACAATATTTGCTAGACAGACCAAACATCTGCTAAAATAAACTATGGGAGGTTGCACCAGAGTGAAGGTATGTCCTTACTTCCTCCTCTACTGTCTATCATGATCACATTAACTACAGTATGGCTCTGGTCTTACCTCATACTCTACATACTCCTCCTCCTCCACCTCGTAGGAGACAGTCTGTATCTTAACGTTGTCTCCGTCCTCTAGCAGCTTGGCCTGAGGGTCCTCTGTGCTGCCGGGGGTCTCCACTGCTACAGACGCCTCCCTCTCCTTCTCTTTCTTCTCTGTGAAGGTAGTCTCGCAGCACTCGCTCTTATAATCCTTGGCCTTGACTCCGTCTCCTCCTCCCCCTTCCTCCTTGTACAGGATGAAGTTAGGCCTGTAGAAGGCCTCAACGGCCAGATGGAGGGAGGTGGCGTCCAGGAGTTGTTGAGCTTTCATTTTGCCGTTGCTGTTGTTTTGTCCCACGTGGGCCACCGCACCGTTGCTAGTGTCACCTCCTCCACCACCTCCTCCTCCATCGCCGCCGGTTACAAAGTAGTTGATAATATTCTCCTGGTACTGGTCGTTAGGGAAGTCGCCCCCGTAACCGTTGATGACGTGCTTACTGTTCTTATCCAAGAGCGGGTTCTGGAGCTCGCTCAGGCTTTCCATGGCAAGGAGGGGTCAGGGGGTCAGTGGGAGTGGCTTAACAGGACCTCACGGAAAGAGAGAGGGAGGGAGGGAGAAGAGAGGGAGGTGTCAGGGGGTCAGTGGGAGTGGCTTGAGAGGAGAGGAGAGAGGGATGGAGGGAGGGAAGGAGGGAGAAGAGAGGGAGGTGACAGCTATTGATGTTGCTCAACAGGACGAGAGCTGCAGAGAGGAGAGAATAAGAGAGAGAATGGGGAGGAGAGGAGAGAGAGTGGGGAGGAGAGGGAGGAGAGGGGAGGAGAGAGAGTGGAGAGGAAATGATAAGAGAGAGAATGGGGAGGAGAGGGGGGAGAGGAGAGAGAGGGGAGGAAAGGATAAGAGAGAGAGTGTGGAGGAGAGGAGAAGAGAGAGAGTGGGGAGGAGAGGGAGGAGCGGGGAGGACAGAGAGTGGGGAGGAAAGGATAAGAGAGAGAATGGGGAGGAGAGGGAGGAGAGGAGAGAGTGGGGAGGAGAGGAGAGGATAAGAGAGAGAATGGGGAGGAGAGGGAGGAGAGGAGAGAGAGGAGAGGATAAGAGAGAGAATGGGGAGGAGAGGAAGGAGAGGAGAAGAGAGAGAGTGGGGAGGAGAGGGAGGAGAGGAGAGAGAGTGGGGAGGAGAGGAGAGTTAGTAAACTCAGTTTGATCAGGGTTTTTTTTGTCTCAGTGAAACTGGTGTAAACACAACGCATACTGGTCTAGTGAGAGACATACTGGTCTAGTGAGAGACATACTGGTCTAGTGAGAGACATACTGGTCTAGTGAGAGACATACTGGTCTAGTGGTCACATACTGGTCTAGTGGTCACATACTGGTCTAGTGAGAGACATACTGGTCAAATCAAATCAAATCATCAAATCAAATTTTATTTGTCACATACACATGGTTAGCAGATGTTAATGCGAGTGTAGCGAAATGCTTGTGCTTCTAGTTCCGACAATGCAGTAATAACCAACAAGTAATCTAACTAACAATTCCTAAACTACTGTCTTATACACAGTGTAAGGGGATAAAGAATATGTACATAAGGATATATGAATGAGTGATGGTACAGAGCAGCATAGGCAAGATACAGTAGATGGTATCGAGTACAGTATATACATATGAGATGAGTATGTAAACAAAGTGGCATTTTTAAAGTGGCTAGTGATACATGTATTTCATAAGGATGCAGTCGATGATATAGAGTACAGTATATACGTATGCATATGAGATGAATAATGTAGGGTAAGTAACATTATATAAGGTAGCATTGTTTAAAGTGGCTAGTGATATATTTACATCATTTCCCATCAATTCCCATTATTAAAGTGGCTGGAGTTGAGTCAGTGTCAGTGTGTTGGCAGCAGCCACTCAATGTTAGTGGTGGCTGTTTAACAGTCTGATTGCCTTGAGATAGAAGCTGTTTTTCAGTCTCTCGGTCCCAGCTTTGATGCACCTGTACTGACCTCGCCTTCTGGATGATAGCGGGGTGAACAGGCAGTGGCTCGGGTGGTTGATGTCCTTGATGATATTTATGGCCTTCCTGTAACATCGGGTGGTGTAGGTGTCCTGGAGGGCAGGTAGTTTGCCCCCGGTGATGCGTTGTGCAGACCTCACTACCCTCTGGAGAGCCTTACGGTTGAGGGCGGAGCAGTTGCCATACCAGGCGGTGATACAGCCCGCCAGGATGCTCTCGATTGTGCATCTGTAGAAGTTTGTGAGTGCTTTTGGTGACAAGCCGAATTTCTTCAGCCTCCTGAGGTTGAAGAGGCGCTGCTGCGCCTTCTTCACGATGCTGTCTGTGTGAGTGGACCAATTCAGTTTGTCTGTGATGTGTATGCCGAGGAATTTAAAACTTGCTACTCTCTCCACTACTGTTCCATCGATGTGGATAGGGGGGTGTTCCGACCTGCTGTTTCCTGAAGTCCACAATCATCTCCTTAGTTTTGTTGACGTTGAGTGTGAGGTTATTTTCCTGACACCACACTCCGAGGGCCCTCACCTCCTCCCTGTAGGCCGTCTCATCGTTGTTGGTAATCAAGCCTACCACTGTTGTGTCGTCCGCAAACTTGATGATTGAGTTGGAGGCGTGTGTGGCCACGCAGTCGTGGGTAAACAGGGAGTACAGGAGAGGGCTCAGAACGCACCCTTGTGGGGCCCCAGTGTTGAGGATCAGCGGGGAGGAGATGTTGTTACCTACCCTCACCACCTGGGGGCGGCCCGTCAGGAAGTCCAGTACCCAGTTGCACAGGGCGGGGTCGAGACCCAGGGTCTCGAGCTTGATGACGAGCTTGGAGGGTACTATGGTGTTGAATGCCGAGCTGTAGTCGATGAACAGCATTCTCACATAGGTATTCCTCTTGTCCAGATGGGTTAGGGCAGTGTGCAGTGTGGTTGAGATTGCATCGTCTGTGGACCTATTTGAGCGGAAAGCAAATTGGAGTGGGTCTAGGGTGTCAGGTAGGGTGGAGGTGATATGGTCCTTGACTAGTCTCTCAAAGCACTTCATGATGACGGAAGTGAGTGCTACGGGGCGGTAGTCGTTTAGCTCAGTTACCTTAGATTTCTTGGGAACAGGAACAATGGTGGCCCTCTTGAAGCATGTGGGAACAGCAGACTGGTATAGGGATTGATTGAATATGTCCGTAAACACACCAGCCAGCTGGTCTGCGCATGCTCTGAGGGCGCGGCTGGGGATGCCGTCTGGGCCTGCAGCCTTGCGAGGGTTAACACGTTTAAATGTTTTACTCACCTCGGCTGCAGTGAAGGAGAGACCACATTTTTCCGTTGCAGGCAGTGTCAGTGGCACTGTATTGTCCTCAAAGTGGGCAAAAAAGTTATTTAGTCTGCCTGGGAGCAAGACATCCTGGTTCGTGACTGGGCTGGATTTCTTCCTATAGTCCGTGATTGACTGTAGACCCTGCCACATGCCTCTTGTGTCGGAGCCGTTGAATTGGGATTCTACTTTGTCTCTGTACTGACGCTTAGCTTGTTTGATAGCCTTACGGAGGGAATAGCTGCATTGTTTGTATTCAGTCATGTTACCAGACACCTTGCCCTGATTGAAAGCAGTGGTTCGCGCTTTCAGTTTCACGCGAATGCTGCCATCAATCCAAAGTTTCTGGTTAGGGAATGTTTTAATCGTTGCTATGGGAACAACATCTTCAACGCACATTCTAATGAACTCGCACACCGAATCAGCGTATTCGTCAATGTTGTTATTTGACGCAATACGAAACATGTCCCAGTCCACGTGATGGAAGCAGTCTTGGAGTTTGGAGTCAGCTTGGTCGGACCAGCGTTGGACAGACCTCAGCGTGGGAGCTTCTTTTTTTAGCTTTTGTCTGTAGGCAGGTATCAGCAAAATGGAGTCGTGGTCAGCTTTTCCGAAAGGGGGGTGGGGCAGGGCATTATATGCATCGCGGAAGTTAGAGTAACAGTGATCCAAGGTTTTTCCGCCCCTGGTTGCGCAATCGATATGCTGATAAAATTTAGGGAGTCTTGTTTTCAGATTAGCCTTGTTAAAATCCCCAACAGCAATGAATTCAGCCTCCGGATAAATGGTTTCCAGTTTGCAAAGAGTTAAATAAAGTTCGTTCAGAGCCATCGATGTGTCTGCTTGGGGGGGATATATACGGCTGTGATTATAATCAAAGAGAATTCTCTTGGTAGATAATGCGGTCTACATTTGATTGTGAGGAATTCTAAATCAGGTGAACAGAAGGATTTGAGTTCCTGTATGTTTCTTTCATCGCACCATGCCTCGTTAGCCATAAGGCATACACCCCCACCCCTCTTCTTACCAGAAAGGTGTTTGTTTCTGTCGGCGCGATGCGTGGAGAAACCCGTTGGCTGCACCGCTTCGGATGGCGTCTCTCCAGTGAGCCATGTTTCCGTGAAGCACAGAACGTTACAGTCTCTGATGTCCCTCTGGAATGCTACCCTTGCTCGGATTTCATCAACCTTGTTGTCAAGAGACTGGACATTGGCAAGAAGAATGCTAGGAAGTGGGGCACGATGTGCCCGTCTCCGTAGTCTGACCAGAAGACCGCCACGTTTCCCTCTTTTTCGGAGTCGTTTTTTTGGGTCGCTGCATGCGATCCATTCCGTTGTCCTGTTTGTAAGGCAGAACAGGATCTGCGTCGCGAAAAACATATTCTTGGTCGTACTGATGGTGAGTTGACGCTGATCTTATATACAGTAGTTCTTCTCGACTGTATGTAATGAAACCTAAGATGACCTGGGGTACTAATGTAAGACATAACACGTAAAAAAACAAAAAACTGCATAGTTTCCTAGGAACACGAAGCGAGGCGGCCACCTCTGTCGGCACTGGAACAGGTCCTTGTCTCATCGTAGCGACTCCTGTGGTGGCCCGGGCGCAGTGCGCGCTAACCAAGGTTGCCACCTCCGACACTTCCGGGTTGGATGGCTCTGTGTTAAGAAGCAGTGTGGCTTGGTTGCGTTGTGTATCGGAGGACGCATGACCTTCAACCTTCGTCTCTCCCGAGCCCGTACGGGAGTTGTAGCGATGAGACAAGATAGTAGATACTAAAAACAATTGGATACCACGAAAATTGGGGAGGAAAAGGGGTAAAATTCACAAACAAAAAAGAAATGTGAAAAAAATAAAAGTGATGCGTGCATATGTATTCACCCCCTTTGCTATGAAGCCCCTAAATAAGATCTGGTGCAGCCAATTACCTTCAGAAGTCACATAGTTAGTTAAATAAAGTCCACCTGTGTACAATCTAATTGTCACATGATCTCAGTATATATACACCTGTTCTGAAAGGCCCCAGAGTCTGCAACACCACTAAGCAAGGGGCACCACCAAGCAAGCGGCACCATGAAGACCAAGGAGCTCTCCAAACAGGTCAAGGACAAAGTTGTGGAGAAGTACAGATCAGGTTTGGGTTATAAAAAATAGCAGAAACTTCAAACATCCCACGGAGCACCATTAAGTCCATTATAAAAAAAATGGAAAGAATATGGCACCACAACAAACCAGCCAAGAGATGGTCGCCCACCAAATTCACAGACCAGGCAAGGAGGGGCAACAAAGTGACCAAAGATAACCCTGAAGGAGCTGCAAAGCTCCACACAGAGATTGGAGTATCTGTCCATAGGACCACCGTACAAGCCAAAGAGCTGGGCTTTACGGAAGAGTGGCAAGACAAAAGCCATTGCTTAAACAAAAAAATAAACAAACACTTTAGGTGTTCACCAAAAGGTATGTGGGAGACTCCCCAAACATATGGAAAAAGGTACTCTGGTCAGATGAGACTAAAATTGAGCTTTTTGGCCATCAAGGAAAACGCTATGTCTGGCACAAACCCAACACCTCTCATCACCCGAGAATATAATCCCAACATTGAGGCATTGTGGTGGCAGCATCATGCTGTGTGGGGATGTTTTTAATCGACAGGGACTGGGAATCTAGTCAGAATTGAAGGAATGTTGGATGGCGCTAAATACAGGGAAATTGGTGAGGGAAACCTGTTTCAGTCTTCAGGAGATTTGAGACTGGGATCGAGGTTCACCTTCCAGGAGGACAATGACCCTAAGCATACTGCTAAAGCAACACGAGTGGTTAAGGGGAAACATGTACATGTCTTGGAATGGCCTAGTGAAAGCCAAGACCTCAATCCAATTGAGATTCTGTGGTATGACTTAAAGATTGCTGTACACCGGAACCCATCCAACTTGGATCGAGCTGTATCAGTTTTGCATTGAAGAATGGCCAAAAATTCCAATGACTAGATGTGCCAAGCTTATAGAGACATACCCCAAGAGACATGCAGCTGTAATTGCTGCAAAAGGTGGCTCTACAAAGTATTGATTTTGGGGGGTGAATAGTTATGCACGCTCAAGTTTTCAGTTTTTTGTCTTATTTCTCAAAGTGGTAGGTTGTTGTGTAAGTCAAATGATACAAACCCTAAAAATCAATTTTAATTCCAAGTTGTAAGGCAACAAAATAGGAAAAATGCCAAGGGGGTGAATTATTTCACAAGCCACTGTATCTGTGTGTGTATGTGTGTGTACATGTGTGTATATATATGTGTGTGTATAAGTGAATATGTGTGTGTGTATATACTGTGTGAATGGACGGTGAATGGAAGGATGAATGGATGGATGAATGGATGGTGAATGGATGGTGAATGGATGGATGGTGAATGGATGGATGGTAAATGGATGGTGAATGGAAGCATGGATGGATGGTGAATGGATGGTGAATGGAAAGATGGATGGAAGGATGAATGGATGGATGAATGGATGGTGAATGGATGGATGGTGAATGGATGGTGAATGGAAGGATGGATGGATGGTGAATGGATGGATGAATGCATGGTGAATGGATGGATGGTGAATGGATGGTGAATGGATGGATGAATGGATGGTAAATGGATGGATGGTGAATGGATGGTGAATGGATGGATGGTGAATGGAAGGATGAATGATGGATGAATGGATGGTGAATGGAAGGATGGATGGATGGTGAATGGAAGGATGGATGGATGTTGAATGGAAAGATGGATATTGAATGGAAGGATGTATGGATGAATGGATGGTGAATGGATGGTGAATGGATGGATGAATGGACTGTAAACGCAAGGATGAACGGACAGATGGTGAATGGATGGTGAACTAATGGATGGTGAACGGATGGTGAATGGAAGGATGAATGGATGGTGAACGAATGGATGGTGGATGGATGATGAATGGATGATGAATGTATGGATTAATGGATGATGAATGGATGGTGAATGGACGAATGTATGGATGGATGCTCGTCTATCGCAGGACCATACCCCCAATCTGTCTCCTTAATTAAAGGTGCCCACTAGAGGGCAACGCTGCCCCTACTTATAGGTAATTCCTGCACCAGAGCAGAAATGATTGTTTAAGTTCAACCTCCGAAGAATGACTGTCATGATATGGGGGAACTTGGGGAATGTTAGTGTTAGGACATAGACAAACACACTATCCATGAAACACATCCACACTCCTTCCACACTCCATCAACTCCATCCACACTCCTTCCACACTCCTTCCACACTCCTTCCACACTCCTTCCACACTCCATTCACACTCCATCCACACTCCATCCACTCCATCCACACTCCATCCACACTCCTTCCACACTCCATCCACTCCATCCACACTCCATCCACACTCCATCCACACTGCATCCACACTGCATACACTCCATCCACACTCCATCCACACTCCATCCACACTCCATCCACACTCCATCCACTGCATCCACACTCCATCCACTGCATCCGCACTCCATCCACTCCATCCACTGCATCCACACTGCATACACTCCATCCACACTCCATCCACTCCATCCACACTCCATCCACACTCCATCCACACTCCATCCACACTCCATCCACACTCCATCCCCCAGAGGACAGCAGGTGCTGAGCCTGGTGGATAAGTACATTATGGTGTTGCCAATTAGGGTCAGTTGTTGTCACGGCTTGCGAGTCCTGAGGGTGCTGAGCGGTTTGTTTTTGTATCTTTAGTTTAGGCGTGCCTGTTCGTTGTTGTCCTTTTTGTATCTATTTGTTTCCATCACCATCTGAATATATTAATCCTCTTGGTTTCCCAAAGGAGTTAAGACAGAGCTGCCCCTGGACCTAAGGTAAGGTTGCTGTCTCCCTGCCCACTTTCATTCAGGTTACATACCAGTTAACTAGGCCTAAGACCGCTAGACTTAGCGAGTGCAACAATATTAGCAGGCTAGTTTAATCGGTTTCTTAATTAACTTAGCAGGCTACTTAAACATATTCACAAATTGGGGGTGGGAAAGAACGTCATGGTGCTTTCCACGTGGAGGAGAGGAACATCAACAAAATAGGGGAACTGACAGCTGTCAGCGTAGCTAGCTAACATGCTAACCTTAGCTAGCTAACATGCTAACCTTAGCTAGCTTTCATGCTAACCTTATATATCTTTCATGCTAGCCTTATATATCTTTCATGCTAACCTTATCTAGCTTTCATGCTAACCTTATCTAGCTTTCATGCTAAACTTATCTAGCTTTCATGCTAAACTTATCTAGCTTTCACGCTAAACTTATCGAGCTTTCACGCTAACCTTATCTAGCTAACATGCTAACCTTATATAGCTAACATGCTAACCTTATATTGCTAACATGCTAACCTTATCTATCTTTCATGCTAACCTTATCTATCTTTCATGCTAACCTTATCTACCTTTCATGCTAACCTTATCTAGATAACATGCTAACCTTATCTAGCTAACATGATAACCTTATCTAGCTAGCTAATGTTATCTGTTGTTGCTGGGCTTTCCATAACTACACCATATTCATAAGATCCGCCAGTTGGTTCTGTGGCTGGTTCTGGTTCTGGCACCCTCCATAAATTACATGCGTTTTTCTACATCATAATGGTCACAGGGCAACCTTTGGTTCAAATAAATAAATAAATTAGGCACTAATCTATGGATTTCACATGACTGGGAATACAGATATGCATCTCTTGGTCACAGATACTCTAAAAAAAAGTAGTGGCGTGGATCAGAAAACTAGTAACTACATGGTGTGACCCCCTTTGACCTCATGCAGTTTGACACATCTCCTTCGCATAGAGTTGATCAGGCTGTTGATTGTAACCTGTGGAACGCTGTCCCACTCCTCTCCTAATGGTGGTGCAAAGTTGCTGGATAGTGGCGGGTTATGGAACACGCTGTCGTACACGTAGATCCAGGGCATCCCAAACATGCTCAATGGGTGACATGTCTGGTAAGTATACAGGCCATGGAAGAACTGGGACATTTTCAGCTTCAAGGAATTGTGTACAGATCTTTACGACATTGGGGCTGTGAATTATCATGTTGAAACATGAGGTGATGGCGGCGGATGAATGGCATGACAATGGACCAAATGATCTTATCACGGCAGCTCTGTGCATTCAAATTGCCATCAATAAAATGCAAATCTGTTCTTTGTCCGTAGCTTATGGCTACCCATACCATAACCCCACGGGGTACTCTGTTTGCAACGTTGACATCAGCAAACCGCTCACCCACACGACGCCATACACTCTGTCTGCCATCTGCCCGGTACAGTTGAAACTGGGATTCATCCATGAAGAGCACACTTCTCCAGCGTACCAGTGGCCATTGTCGGTTACGACGCTAAAAACTGCAGTCAGGCCAAGACCCTGGTGAGGAACAATGAGCACGCAGATGAGCTTCCCTGAGACGCTTCCTGACAGTTTGTGCAGAAATTCTTCGTTTGTGCAAACCCTGGGCTGGCGTAGTTACACGTGGCTTGTGGTTGTGAGGCTGTTTGGACGTACTACTAAATTCTCTCCAATAACGTTGGAGGTGGCTTATGGTAGTGATATAAAAATGACTTTCTCTGGCTACAACTCTGGTCAATTGGCAAAGGAGAAATGCTCACTAACAGGTATGTAAACACATACAATACCAGTCAAAAGTTTGTACACACCTACTCATTGCTTTTGTGGAGCGATAGGTAACGCTGCTTTGTGGGAGGCAGTTGTGTCCTGAGGGTCCCTGGTTCGAGCCCAGGTTGGGGTATGAGTATGAGAACTAAAAAGATGGAGAAAACACCTGTCTTCAGATTACATCTTCAAACTAAGGGGACCTCAGATTGCAGCCAAAATAAAGGCTAAGTAACAGACACATCAATTGTTCAGTAGAGACCGCGTGAATCAGGCCTACATGGTTGAATTGCTGCAAATAAACCACTATTGGTGACTGGGGGGCAGTATTGAGTAGCTTGGATGAATAAGGTGCCCAGAGTAAACTGCCTGCTACTCTGTCCCAGATGCTAATATATGCATATTATTAGTAGTATTGGATAGAAAACACTCTGAAGTTTCTAAAACTGTTTGAATGATGTCTGTGAGTATAACAGAACTCATATGGCAGTTGAAAACCTGAGACAAATCCAACCAGGAAGTGGGAAATCTGAGGTGTGCAAAGCTGTCATCAAGGCAAATGGTGGCTAATTTGAAGAATTTCAAATATTAAATATATTTTGATGTGTTTAACACTATTTTGGTTACTACATGATTCCATATGTGTTATTTCATAGTTTTGATGTCCTCACTATTATTCTACAATATAGAAAACTCCCAAAATATAGAAAAACCTTTGAAAGAGTAGTTGTGTGTCCAAACTTTTGACTGGTACTGTATTTTTGTTCAGTATAGATAGACCTCTTCCTTGAATTTTATATCACGTGAGCCTGTTCATTACAGGATAGACACTTGTGGTTTCTAGCTGCACCCATCAAAGCAGTGAAGCAAGACTTAGTAGAGGTTAAAACAGTTCATCTTTGGGTGACGGTGGGAGTAGGGTAGCAAAATGTAATCAATATCACGCAGATATAACATTTATGTTACACGTTTTATTATACAGAGTAGCTCAAAAATAAGTGAACATTTACAAAAGACCCACTGAATTGTGAATTTTCTGGTAAAAAATGTGAGGTGCAAAAACATACACGTGGTATTTTAACTTGCTCCATGGCTCAACTACAGCCAAAAGCTGTTAGGTTCAGCTCAGTCATGGCTTGTGAAGAGGGAATAACGTTACAGGTGTTTCTGATTAATAAACAATGCCACGCTGGTGGATGGTAACATTCAAATAAACCCCAATCCTGAAAAGAAACAGACTGAAAAGTATTATAACGTCATATCGTATGTATCCCATAACTACCATGTATCCCATAACTACCATGTATCCCATAACTACCATGTATCCCATAACTACCATGTATCCCATAACTACCGTGTATCCCATAACTACCATGTATCCCATAACTACCACGTTATACATGTATCCCATAACTACCATGTATCCCATAACTACCACGTTATACATGTATCCCATAACTACCATGTATCCCATAACTACCATGTATCCCATAACTACCATGTATCCCATAACTACCATGTATCCCATAACTACCATGTATCCCATAACTACCATGTATCCCATAACTACCATGTATCCCATAACTACCATGTATCCCATAACTACCGTGTATCCCATAACTACCATGTATCCCATAACTACCGTGTATCCCATAACTACCACGTTATACATGTATCCCATAACTACCATGTATCCCATAACTACCATGTATCCCATAACTACCATGTATCCCATAACTACCGTGTATCCCATAACTACCATGTATCCCATAACTACCATGTATCCCATAACTACCATGTATCCCATAACTACCATGTATCCCATAACTACCGTGTATCCCATAACTACCGTGTATCCCATAACTACCACGTTATACATGTATCCCATAACTACCATGTATCCCATAACTACCGTGTATCCCATAACTACCATGTATCCCATAACTACCATGTATCCCATAACTACCATGTATCCCATAACTACCACGTTATACATGTATCCCATAACTACCATGTATCCCATAACTACCGTGTATCCCATAACTACCATGTATCCCATAACTACCACGTTATACATGTATCCCATAACTACCATGTATCCCATAACTACCACGTTATACATGTATCCCATAACTACCATGTATCCCATAACTACCATGTATCCCATAACTACCGTGTATCCCATAACTACCATGTATCCCATAACTACCATGTATCCCATAACTACCATGTATCCCATAACTACCGTGTATCCCATAACTACCGTGTATCCCATAACTACCATGTATCCCATAACTACCATGTATCCCTTAACTATCGTGTATCCCATAACTACCATGTATCCCATAACTACCACGTTATACATGTATCCCATAACTACCATGTATCCCATAACTACCATGTATCCCATAACTACCATGTATCCCATAACTACCACGTTATACATGTATCCCATAACTACCATGTATCCCATAACTACCGTGTATCCCATAACTACCATGTATCCCATAACTACCACGTTATACATGTATCCCATAACTACCATGTATCCCATAACTACCACGTTATACATGTATCCCATAACTACCATGTATCCCATAACTACCATGTATCCCATAACTACCGTGTATCCCATAACTACCATGTATCCCATAACTACCATGTATCCCATAACTACCATGTATCCCATAACTACCGTGTATCCCATAACTACCGTGTATCCCATAACTACCGTGTATCCCATAACTACCATGTATCCCTTAACTATCGTGTATCCCATAACTACCATGTATCCCATAACTACCATGTATCCCATAACTACCACGTTATACATGTATCCCATAACTACCATGTATCTCATAACTACCATGTATCCCATAACTACCATGTTACAAATGTATCCCATAACTACCACGTTATACATGTATCCCTTAACTACCATGTATCCCATAACTACCATGCTATACATGTATCCCATAACTACCATGTATCCCATAACTACCATGTATCCCATAACTACCACGTTATACATGTATCCCATAAACTCCCATGTATCCCATAACTACCACGTTATACATGTATCCCATAACTACCATGTATCCCATAACTACCACGTTATACATGTATCCCATAACTACCATGTATCCCATAACTATCACGTTATACATGTATCCCATAACTACCATGTATCCCATAACTACCATGTATCCCATAACTACCACGTTATACATGTATCCCATAACTACCATGTATCCCATAACTACCACGTTATACATGTATCCCATAACTACCATGTATCTCATAACTACCACGTTATACATGTATCCCATAAACTCCCATGTATCCCATAACTACCACGTTATACATGTATCCCATAACTACCATGTATCCCATAACTACCACGTTATACATGTATCCCATAACTACCATGTATCCCATAACTACCACGTTATACATGTATCCCATAACTACCATGTATCCCATAACTACCATGTATCCCATAACTACCACGTTATACATGTATCCCATAACTACCATGTATCCCATAACTACCACGTTATACATGTATCCCTTAACTACCATGTATCCCATAACTACCATGTTATACATGTATCCCATAACTACCATGTATCCCATAACTACCATGTATCCCATAACTACCACGTTATACATGTATCCCTTAACTACCATGTATCCCATAACTACCATGTTATACATGTATCCCATAACTACCATGTATCCCATAACTACCATGTATCCCATAACTACCACGTTATACATGTATCCCATAACTACCATGTATCCCATAACTACCACGTTATACATGTATCCCATAACTACCATGTATCCCATAACTACCACATTATACATGTATCCCATAACTACCATGTATCCCATAACTACCATGTATCTGCCATAGACATTCAGTACTAGATGAATAAGTGAAGGTATCTGGGGCAGGTCTGGCCTGCTTGGCTGGCTGTCACCGTGGGATGACCACCTAAAGAGAAGATTGATTATGTATCCAGTGACCTTCTAAACCCTGACACTTTATCCATGCCTCATTCACCACAGCCTGGGAACACTATCAGGGGACCACACAGCTCACTATCCCTCATTGTTACGTCAGTCTTTAGGTTTTCAGTCCGAAGTGGTTCTCTATTAATCCTCTCCTACCTCTCTCTCTCTCTCTCCTACCTCTCTCTCTCTCTCCTACCTCTCTCTCTCTCTCCTACCTCTCTCTCTCTGTCCCCTACCTCTCTCTCTCTACTGCCTACCTCTCTGTCTTTCTTTCTCTCCTACCTCTCTCTCTCCTACCTCTGTCTCTCTCTCTCCCTACCTCTCTGTCTTTCTCTCTCCTACTTATCTGTCTTTCTCTCTCCTACCTCTCTCTCTCCTACCTCTCTCTCTCCTACCTCTCTCTCTCCAACCTCTCTCTCTCCAACCTCTCTCTCTCTCTCTCCTACCTCTCTGTCTTTCTCTCTCTCCTACCTCTCTCTCTCTCCTACCTCTCTCTCTCCTACCTCTCTGTCTTTCTCTCTCTCCTACCTCTCTCTCTCCTACCTCTCTCTCTCTCCTACCTCTCTCTCTCCTACCTCTCTCTCTCTCCTACCTCTCTCTCTCTCCTACCTCTCTCTCTCTCTCTTCTACCTCTTGGTCTTTCTCTCTCACCTAAGTCTCTCTCTCTCCTACCTCTCTCTCCTACCTCTCTCTCTCTCTCCTACCTCTCTCTCCCACCTCTCTCTCTCTCACCTCCCACTCTCACCCACCTCCCACTCTCTCCCACCTCCCTCTCTCTCTCATCTCTCTCTCTCCCACCTCTCTCTCTCTCCCACCTCTCTCTCTCCCACCTCTCTCTCTCTCCCACCTCTCTCTCTCTCCCACCTCCCACTCTCTCCCACCTCCCACTCTCTCCCACCTCCCACTCTCTCACTCTCTCTCCTACCTCCCTCTCTCTCCCACCTCTCTCTCTCTCCCACCTCTCTCTCTCTCCCACCTCTCTCTCTCCCACCTCTCTCTCTCCCACCTCTCTCTCTCTCCAACCTCACTCTCTCCCACCTCTCTCTCTCCCACCTCTCTCTCTCCCAACTCCCACTCTCTCCCACCTCTCTCTCTCCCACCTCTCTCTCTCTCCTACCTCTCTCTCTCTCCCACCTATCTCTCTCTCCCACCTCCCACTCTCTCCTACCTCTCTCTCTCTCCCACCTATCTCTCTCTCCCACCTCCCACTCTCTCCTACCTCTCTCTCTCCTACCTCTCTCTCTCTCCCACCTTTCTCTCTCTCCCACCT
Organism: Oncorhynchus masou masou; assembly: GCF_036934945.1. NCBI lineage: Eukaryota > Metazoa > Chordata > Actinopteri > Salmoniformes > Salmonidae > Oncorhynchus > Oncorhynchus masou. Next base: position 41,428,175 of record NC_088227.1, on the reverse strand, counting down.
CCCACTCTCTCCCACCTCCCACTCTCTCCCACCTCTCTCTCTCTCCCACCTCTCTCTCTCTCCCACCTCTCTCTCTCTCCCACATCTCTCTCTCCCACCTCACTCTCTCCCACCTCTCTCTCCCCACCTTTCTCTCTCTCCTACCTCCCACTCTCTCCTACCTCCCACTCTCCGACCTCCCACTCTCTCCTACCTCTCTCTCACCTCTCTCTCTCTTACCTCTCTCTCTCTCCTCTCTCTCTCATCTCTCTCTCCTACCTCTCTCTCTCTCTCCTACCTCTCTCCTACCTCACTCTCTCTCCTACCTTACACTCTCTCCTACCTCACTCTCTCTGTCCTACCTCACTCTCTCTCTCCTACCTCACTCTCTCTCTCCTGCCTCACTCTCTCTCTCCAACCTCACTCTCTCTCTCCAACCTCACTCTCTCCCACCTCTCTCTCTCCCACCTCTCTCTCTCTCCCAACTCCCACTCTCTCCCACCTCTCTCTCTCCCACCTCTCTCTCTCCTACCTCTCTCTCTCTCCCACCTATCTCTCTCTCCCACCTTTCACTCTCTCCCACCTCCCACTCTCTCCCACCTCCCACTCTCTCCCACCTCTCTCTCTCTCCCACCTCTCTCTCTCTCCCACCTCTCTCTCTCTCCCACCTCACTCTCTCCCACCTCACTCTCTCCCACCTCTCTCTCCCCACCTTTCTCTCTCTCCTACCTCCCACTCTCTCCTACCTCCCACTCTCTCCTACCTCTCTCTCACCTCTCTCTCTCTTACCTCTCTCTCTCTCCTCTCTCTCTCATCTCTCTCTCCTACCTCTCTCTCTCTCTCTCCTACCTCTCTCCTACCTCACTCTCTCTCCTACCTTACACTCTCTCCTACCTCACTCTCTATGTCCTACCTCACTCTCTCTCTCCTACCTCACTCTCTCTCTCCTACCTCACTCTCTCTCTCCTACCTCACTCTCTCTCTCCTACCTCACTCTCTCTCTCCTACCTCTCAGTCTCTCCTACCTCTCTCTCTCTCTCTCTCTCCCACCTCTCACTTTCTCTCTTACCTCCCTCCCTCTCTCTCCCACCTCCCTCTCTCTCCCACCTCTCTCTCTCTCCCACCTCTCTCTCTCTCTCCCACCTCTCTCTCTCTCCCACCTCTCTCTCTCTCTCTCCCACCTCCCACTCTCTCTCACCTCCCACTCTCTCTCACCTCCCACTCTCTCTCACCTCCCACTCTCTCTCACCTCCCACTCTCTCCCACCTCGCACTCTCTCTCCCATCTCTCTCTCTCTACTCCTTCCCTCCCTCCTCTCTCCCTCCCTTTTTCGCTTCTTTCTCATTCTCATTTTCTCTCTCCTTCCACCCACTCACTCTTCATCCTCTTGCCCCCACTGGCTTCCACATAGTCTCCCCCCCATGAATAAACCAGCAGGCTTGTAGTCCCAGGAAGCACTGGGGCATGGATGAACACAGCAGTCACCTCAGGGGTCTATGCTGGATTAGCTTTGTGTTGCCATGCTGGCCATCATAATGACACCGTTGTTTCAACTCATTCCTTCCTGTTTGGCACTACGCTACATGCCGCTCCACACTCACGTCATGGAGGGCAAGAATTGGCCACAGACAATGCACCTCGATACTGGATACAATTGGTTGGATAAGCTTTGTCTCGCCCTGTATGGTGTTGTTACTCCCATTGCTTCCTGTTTCTGCTGGTGTTATTACTCCCATTGCTTCCTGTTTCTGCTGGTGTTGTTACTCCCCATTCCTTCCTGTTTCTGCTGGTGTTGTTACTCCCATTGCTTCCTGTTTCTGCTGGTGTTGTTACTCCCATTGCTTCCTGTTTCTGCTGGTGTTGTTACTCCCCATTCCTTCCTGTTTCTGCTGGTGTTGTTACTCCCCATTCCTTCCTGTTTCTGCTGGTGTTGTTACTCCCCATTCCTTCCTGTTTCTGCTGGTGTTGTTACTCCCCATTCCTTTCTGTTTCTGCTGGTGTTGTTACTCCCATTCCTTCCTGTTTCTGCTGGTGTTGTTACTCCCCATTCCATTCTGTTTCTGCTGGTGTTGTTACTCCCCATTCCTTTCTGTTTCTGCTGGTGTTGTTACTCCCCATTCCTTCCTGTTTCTGCTGATGTTGTTTCTCCCCATTCCTTCCTGTTTCTGCTGGTGTTGTTACTCCCCATTCCTTCCTGTTTCTGCTGGTGTTGTTACTCCCCATTCCTTTCTGTTTCTGCTGGTGTTGTTACTCCCATTCCTTCCTGTTTCTGCTGGTGTTGTTACTCCCCATTCCTTCCTGTTTCTGCTGGTGTTGTTACTCCCCATTCTTTTCTGTTTCTGCTGGTGTTGTTACTCCCCATTCTTTCCTGTTTCTGCTGATGTTGTTTCTCCCCATTCCTTCCTGTTTCTGCTGGTGTTGTTACTCCCCATTCCTTCCTGTTTCTGCTGGTGCTGTTACTCCCCATTCCTTCCTGTTTCTGCTGGTGTTGTTACTCCCCATTCCTTCCTGTTTCTGCTGGTGTTGTTACTACCCATTCCTTTCTGTTTCTGCTGGTGTTGTTACTCCCCATTCCTTCCTGTTTCTGCTGGTGTTGTTACTCCCCATTCCTTCCTGTTTCTGCTGGTGTTGTTACTCCCCATTCCTTCCTGTTTCTTCTGGTGTTGTTACTCCCCATTCCTTCCTGTTTCTGCTGGTGTTGTTACTCCCCATTCCTTCCTGTTTCTGCTGGTGTTGTTACTCCCCATTCCTTCCTGTTTCTGCTGGTGTTGTTACTCCCCATTCCTTCCTGTTTCTGCTGGTGTTGTTACTCCCCATTCCTTCCTGTTTCTGCTGGTGTTGTTACTCCCCATTCCTTTCTGTTTCTGCTGGTGTTGTTACTCCCATTCCTTCCTGTTTCTGCTGGTGTTGTTACTCCCCATTCCATTCTGTTTCTGCTGGTGTTGTTACTCCCCATTCCTTTCTGTTTCTGCTGGTGTTGTTACTCCCCATTCCTTCCTGTTTCTGCTGATGTTGTTTCTCCCCATTCCTTCCTGTTTCTGCTGGTGTTGTTACTCCCCATTCCTTCCTGTTTCTGCTGGTGTTGTTACTCCCCATTCCTTTCTGTTTCTGCTGGTGTTGTTACTCCCATTCCTTTCTGTTTCTGCTGGTGTTGTTACTCCCATTCCTTCCTGTTTCTGCTGGTGTTGTTACTCCCCATTCCATTCTGTTTCTGCTGGTGTTGTTACTCCCCATTCCTTTCTGTTTCTGCTGGTGTTGTTACTCCCCATTCCTTCCTGTTTCTGCTGATGTTGTTTCTCCCCATTCCTTCCTGTTTCTGCTGGTGTTGTTACTCCCCATTCCTTCCTGTTTCTGCTGGTGTTGTTACTCCCCATTCCTTCCTGTTTCTGCTGGTGTTGTTACTCCCATTCCTTCCTGTTTCTGCTGGTGTTGTTACTCCCCATTCCATCCTGTTTCTGCTGGTGTTGTTACTCCCCATTCCTTTCTGTTTCTGCTGGTGTTGTTACTCCCATTCCTTCCTGTTTCTGCTGGTGTTGTTACTCCCCATTCCATTCTGTTTCTGCTGGTGTTGTTACTCCCCATTCCTTCCTGTTTCTGCTGGTGTTGTTACTCCCCATTCCTTCCTGTTTCTGCTGGTGTTGTTACTCCCCATTCCTTTCTGTTTCTGCTGGTGTTGTTACTCCCCATTCCATCCTGTTTCTGCTGGTGTTGTTACTCCCCATTCCATCCTGTTTCTGCTGCTGTTGTTACTCCCCATTCCTTTCTGTTTCTGCTGGTGTTGTTACTCCCTTTGCTTCCTGTTTCTGCTGGTGTTGTTACTCCCCATTCCTTTCTGTTTCTGCTGGTGTTGTTACTCCCCATTCCTTCCTGTTTCTGCTGGTGTTGTTACTCCCATTCCTTCCTGTTTCTGCTGGTGTTGTTACTCCCCATTCCTTCCTGTTTCTGCTGGTGTTGTTACTCCCATTCCTTTCTGTTTCTGCTGGTGTTGTTACTCCCCATTCCTTCCTGTTTCTGCTGGTGTTGTTACTCCCATTCCTTCCTGTTTCTGCTGGTGTTGTTACTCCCCATTCCTTCCTGTTTCTGCTGGTGTTGTTACTCCCCATTCCTTTCTGTTTCTGCTGGTGTTGTTACTCCCCATTCCTTCCTGTTTCTGCTGGTGTTGTTACTCCCCATTCCTTCCTGTTTCTGCTGGTGTTGTTACTCCCATTCCTTCCTGTTTCTGCTGGTGTTGTTACTCCCCATTCCTTCCTGTTTCTGCTGGTGTTGTTACTCCCCATTCCTTTCTGTTTCTGCTGGTGTT
>NC_088227.1:41406396-41418896 GCF_036934945.1 Oncorhynchus masou masou | reverse complement strand
AGACAGGGAGAAGAGACTCCATTATCCAGATCAACACTACACCCTCTGAAAGACAGGGAGAAGAGACTCCATTATCCAGATCAACACTACACCCTCTGAAAGACAGGGAGAAGAGACTCCATTATCCAGATCAACACTACACCCTCTGAAAGACAGGGAGAAGAGACTTCATTATCCAGATCAACACTACACCCTCTGAAAGACAGGGAGAAGAGACTCCATTATCCAGATCAACACTACACCCTCTGAAAGACAGGGAGAAGAGACTTCATTATCCAGATCAACACTACACCCTCTGAAAGACAGGGAGAAGAGACTCCATTATCCAGATCAACACTACACCCTCTGAAAGACAGGGAGAAGAGACTCCATTATCCAGATCAACACTACACCCTCTGAAAGACAGGGAGAAGAGACTCCATTATCCAGATCAACACTACACCCTCTGAAAGACAGGGAGAAGAGACTCCATTATCCAGATCAACACTACACCCTCTGAAAGACAGGGAGAAGAGACTCCATTATCCAGATCAACACTACACCCTCTGAAATGTCTGACTCTACGGATACAGCCAAAACGACACTTTATTCCCTAAAGATGTAGGATCTGAATTCGAGACAGTTTGCTAAAGGAGGGCAAATAAAGTGCATTTAGAATATATTTAAACCCCTTCCCTTTTTCCACATTTTGTTAAGTTACAGCCTTAGATTAAATATTTGTTTTCCATCAACAATCTAATCACAATATCAAATAATTACAAAACAAAAACAGGTTTTTAGAATTTTTTGCAAATGTTTTACAAATAAAAGACAGAAAAACCTTATTAACATAAGTATGCAGTACCTTTGCTATGAGACTCCACATTTAGTTCAGATGCATCCTGTTTCCACTGATCATCCTTGAGTTGTTTCTACAACTTGTGGTCATTTCAATTGATCGGACATGATTTGGAAAGGCACACACCTGTCTATATAAGGTCCCACAGTTGACAGTGCATGTCAGAGCAAAAATAAAGCCATGAGGTTAAATTAATTGCCCGTAGAGCTGCGAGACAGGATTGTGTCGAGGCACAGACCTAGGGAAGAATACCCCAAAAATTCTGCAGCATTGAAGGACCCCAAGAACACGGTGGCCTCCATCAACCTTAAATGGAAGAAGTTTGGAACCACCTAGACTCATCCTATAGCTGGCCACCCAGCCAAACTGGGCAATCAGGGGAGAAGGGCCTTGGTCCTTTAATCACTGTTAGAATAAGGCTGTAACATCAGACAAAATGTGGGAAAAGTCAATGGGTCTGAATACTTTCCAAATGATCCTTCGGCAACAGGAGATTTGAATTATTATGCGGGAAAAACAATTCTAGGGATTTTTCATTAAGGTAAATCAAGTCTGACATTTTAAAGTGGAAATTCCAAACTTTAGAAACCTTTTTTACCTTGGATACACGACAAGTTTGTATTTCCTGCTGTGCAGCAAAACTTCCCAGCAAAAAAAAAGAGTGATCAAATTAAGATCCTACATTTTAATGAGTTAAATGAGTTGGATGCGTATGTTCTGAGACATTTCCTCCTCGATACTGTTAGAAAAACTATTTTATAACTAAATCCTTCCGGATGGGAATTCTTTGGATATTCAGCTCTGTTTTGGACTGAGAAAACCTCCCTCCTATCTCTGGGACGGATGTTTCTGTTGTTGACTGCTGCTGTTCCTTTTAACACACACGCACGCACGCACACGCGCACGCACACACACACGCGCACGCACGCACACGCGCACGCACACACACGCACACACACACACACACACACACACACGCACACACACACACACGCACGCACACACACACACACACACACACACACACACACACACACACACACACACACACTCTGAGAGAAGATGGATGTTTCTGTATAGTAGTGCTGTTATCCTTCCATTCTCTGTTATTAGCATAGACAGGAGGAATGTAGTTCAGTGTTGTGTGTGGTGTGTGTGTGTGTGTGTGTGTGTGTGTGTGTGTGTGTGTGTGTGTGTGTGTGTGTGTGTGTGTGTGTGTGTGTGTGTGTGTGTGTGTGTGCGTGCGTGCGTGTGACAGCATTCTACACCATTACAAAACTAATTCAAATTGAAATATCTATTACAATTAGGCTAAAACTAATTGAATATGTCATTGAACTTGATGGCAGCGAGGTGTGGGGTCCACTTGCAAAACAAGATTTCATCAAATGGGATAAACACTCTATTGAAACCCTGCATGCAGAGTTCTGGAAGATTCTTCTACCTGTCCAGGTCCAGGAAAACTACTTACAATGCATGCAGGGCAGAATTAAGCCAGCATCCACTAATAACAAAAACTCAATGAGCAATTCAGTTATGGAAACATCTAAAATACAGTGACAGTGGCCGAGTTCACAAACCTGTTCTACTAACACAGTGATGCCTCAGTCCCCTCATCCAGCTGGTCCTGGGGCTGAGTTCACAAACCTGTTCTACTAACACACTGAAGCCTCAGGACCCTCATCCAGCTGGTCCTGGGGCTGAGTTCACAAACCTGTTCTACTAACACACTGATGCCTCAAGACCCTCATCCAGCTGGTCCTGGGGCTGAGTTCACAGACCTGTTCTACTAACACACTGAAGCCTCAGTCCCCTCATCCAGCTGGTCCTGGGGCTGAGTTCACAGACCTGTTCTACTAACACACTGAAGCCTCAGTCCCCTCATCCAGCTGGTCCTGGGGCTGAGTACACAGACCTGTTCTACTAACACACTGAAGCCTCAGTCACCTCATCCAGCTGGTCCTGGGGCTGAGTTCACAGACCTGTTCTACTAACACACTGAAGCCTCAGTCCCCTCATCCAGCTGGTCCTGGGGCTGAGTTCCCAGACCTGTTCTACTAACACACTGAAGCCTCAGGACCCTCATCCAGCTGGTCCTGGAGTTCACAGACCTGTTCTACTAACACACTGAAGCCTCAGGACCAGAACATCCAATCAATCAAAATAAACCAAATTACAACACAGTCAAAACAAAACTATATTCCTTGTATTGAAACACAAACACAAAGCACAATGCAGTGCTATCTGGCCCTAAATCCACAGTACACCATGGCAAACTATTTGACCACGGTTACTGATCAAACCCTTAGAAAAACCTTTACAAAGTACAGGCTCAGTGAGCACAGCCTTGCCATTGAGAAGGGTAGACACAGGAAAACCTGGCTCCCTGTAGAGGCTGTGCAACCACTGCACCACAGCAGAACCTGTGACAGAGCTGCATTTCCTGACACAGTGTAAAACAATTAGAGTGGCATATGTGCACACCCATTTATATTTCAGGTATCCATGTGTAGGCTTATGAAGATAAATGTTGTGTAGACATGAGTTTGTCACTCACCTCTCAAACCACCTGACGACTAAACACATTCCAAAAGTAACTCTGTGTTTCACAATCCGATAAACCAAGTAATTAAACGGTCCTTATCAAATGCAGTAATACAATACATTACAATGCACTGATGGGGTAGACAATTGCACAACACTTGGCAGCATGTAGACTTGAAAAAGCACGGAGACAAAGCGCGCGAGAGCATCCTGTAAACCAATATCTATATCAGAGCCGTTCCGCCACCAACACACAGGAACATCATAACCTATGTGCAATGCGTGTGCTGTCAATTGGTTTACCTAAAAAAGCAACAGTAAAATCCGAAAATTGAACATAAGCTATAGTCTTAAATATCGATTTGAGTTGATAACGTATATTTAGGCAGTTGATAAATGTTTTCATAAATCAAAAAGCACTCAGTTCACACCGCGCTAAAACATGATGTACTTACTGCAGGCTCTGACTGTGAACACAAAAATCCCATGCAATGTTGTTGTATGCGTAAGGAACGACTTGTTCACATTCTAAAATAATATCTAAAATACAATACCTTACCTGCGAATTCCTGACAATCCAAACGTAGTTTGACATGTACAGCCACTTGCGTGTGTTTCTGTAGGCATTATTGTGGGTTGATGTGAGCTCAGTGATAGCCTAGTCCTTCTCTTTGAAAGGGATTCATCTGATGTGATCGCGTCCGTTAAGGAGTCCGTTATTTCACTGCGATCTCTCCAATGAGAGACACGACGTGGTTGATATGAAATAAGAAGAAATGTGCACCAAACCACTTGGATTAAGTTTTTTAGAACGACACGAGTCTCTATTTCTCTGTTCTGATCGGCAGGGTTGCCTTTACAAACTAAAGTACTTTTTTTTGTTCAGAAAGACAATTTCAGAGGATGTTTATTTTTTATATATATTCATCCCAAAATAATGTATGTATTGTTGTCTTTCTTTTTCCAAATTAGACAGTTGGCGAACTCTTCAGTGAAATCCCATCAGACAGGTGTCTCTTCAGATTAATGTGTTTATAGTTTTGCTGTGAAGTGCAGTACAAGTTCCACCAAGCCTTATTGCAGCAGCATTCTCCCACTGTCTGCACTGTGTGTGTGTGTTCGCGCGGCATCCACACATGTTCAGCCAGTACACCCCGGAGAGGTTATTGCGAGTCTGGTATAGCAGGTTACAACAGCAACCTGCCGACACCTTCGTTAAATGAAGAAGATTCTTCTCCCGTAGCGGTTATCGTTAGAACGAGGGAGGGAATAATGTCAGTACCCACAGCATAGGTTTTATTGCTGGAGGTAAACGATGTGACTCGTGTTGCAACCTACAACCCTGTAAAGTGCGCGGCAAAAAAACATGTTTGAAAGGTAGCGAGGTTTCCATTCAATTTGAGACAGATTTTCATGCGAAGTATTCTACATCCGCATAAAGAAAGAATGCGCATTTTCCCACCGGCGGTGTTTATACCAAGCGGATTTGCGTGATGACGTAGGGCACACAAAATGTACTTTTTCGCTTAAATGTCCATGTACTTAATACAAATCTAAAGTTCAACGTCATTTATTGAATTTAACTGATAGTTTTGTCACAAAAACTGTTGAGTTATAAAGCAAACGTGCCTATTCTGGTCTTGGCATGTGCGCTCTAGCCAACAGCTAAACATAAACGTGGGTTGTACAGGTAGGCTCGTCTACATGTTGAGCTTATAATGGAAAAGAGCGAGACTCTCGATACACTCGATATTTATTGGAAGGTCCCTGTGAAGTTCATCATAACTTATTTTATATGCAGCCTAATAAACTGCATGGTTTCCCGAGTCGTAGTGGGAGGACCACACGATATATAATCGCTTGACCCCATGTTTACTTCAAAATGATGGTTATTATATCAACATTTGAGTATAAATGCGTTTCCACCACCATTTCTCTCATAATTAATTTGACTGACACAAAAAAAAGATCCCACCCTGTCCAACTAACAAAGTATCTGTCTGGCATTTATACAATTGTAACAAAACTACATGTTTCCATCACAGCTGTCCTTTATTCTGTTTAAATGCAGTATGACTTTACTCCATAAAAACTGTCGGTGGAAACGTGGTTTAGTGGGATGGACATTCTCCGCGTCGCGCCCTGCTGTTGTGCGTGCTCGTGGCGGTTTGGAGAGATAAATGAAACCAGGTTGCAAAGATTATAGAATTGTAAAGATTTGTACCGTAACACATTTTAGATGACTAAAAGAAATGTTTACCATGTCCTCATTTCACCCACACAGTTTCATTAAAACATATGAGAGTAGACATAACCAGTCATAAACAACGGTTGTGGTGGTCATTCCGGTGGTCATTCCGGTTTGGATTTCAAAGAAACAACGCAGAGATTTGTTCACTTTTGAAATTCGTTTCAATGTATCCCCAGATATTATGAACTATTCAAATGTTTTGTTTGGTAAAGTCAATATGAAAGGCAGACATATAAATATTATTTATAATATCTCAATTACTTTCACAAACATTCGAAGGTAGAATTCATATCGATCTGTCTGTCTCTCTGAAATAGTTATTTGAAAATCCTCTTAAATACAATTTGGTTGAAAAAAAAAATGTCTTCCCAAATAACCATTAAAATACTCAAATATACATGTATTTGAATCCTGGTCTGCTTGTTTACCCAGCTCATAGGGGTATCTCCTCCTTTCATGATTCTTTCTTTCTCTCCTTCTTTCTGGATAGACTTCTCCTCGGGCTACTTCCAGGGATTCTCCCAGTGTGTTTTCTGTGCCTGAGATGGTTAGCAAACAGAGCTCCTATAGAGAGGGGCCTTTCTCCTTTCAGGCTTCTACAGGCGTCCTTCTTCCTGCTACTTTACAGTTTTTTTCTCAATCGCTTTGGCTCAATTCTCGAAAGGGAACTTTTTTTTTCTTCTTCAAAACAATAAGTTCAAATCTCTGAACAAGGAGTTTCTTTTTCACCCCAGATTTGAATTTCTTCTTAATTTTAAGCAAATTGCACATGTTTTGGCACATGTTTGGAAAAGAGTAAGTACAATTATCTACAATTTGCACAATAACTACATGTACATGGGTGATGAAAACAGCTGAGTTGATTCTCAGTGAATGTATCGTACTCTTCACAAGTTCACAACATTCTTTCATCATGTGAGCCGTCACATGATCCATCAAAATCAATCAGATATACATGTATATTCCATAAATATCTACGGCATGGAATGGTGGTGATCTCTGCTAAATTGGTTAATTACCTGCCAGGTGACGTAGTAATGAAGTAGGAATCACAATCTTACTAATCAACCAATCAAGTTTGGAAGCATATATATGGAGCTTGCCCATGTCACAATCACTACCATTTATGACGATGGAGGAACATCACACAACCCTGAACAGCAGCTACATGCTGGTGGAGGAGAAATAAGAAGATGTGTAAGACTGCATGGTGGTGGTGGTGATGGGTGGTGGTGGTGGTGATGGTGGTGGTGATGGTTATGGTGGTTATGGTGGTGGGTGGTGATGGTGGTGGTGATGGTTATGGTGGTGGGTGGTGGTGATGGTGGTGGTGATGGTGGTGATGGTGGTGGTGATGGTGATGGTTATGGTGGTGGGTGGTGATGGTGGTGATGGTGGTGGTGGTGGGTGGTGGTGGTGATGGTGGTGGTGATGGTGGTGGTGATGGTGGTGGTGGATGGTGATGGCGGTGGTGGTGATGGTGGGTGGTGATGGTGGTGGGTGGTGATGGTGATGGTGATGGTGGGTGGTGATGGTTATGGTGGTGGTGGTGGGTGGTGATGGTTATGGTGATGGTGATGGTGGGTGGTGATGGTTATGGTGGTGGTGGTGATGGTTATGGTGATGGTGGTGGTGATGGTGATGGTTATGGTGGTGGGTGGTGATGGTGGTGATGGTGGTGGTGGTGGGTGGTGGTGGTGATGGTGGTGGTGATGGTGGTGGTGATGGTGATGGTGGTGGTGGATGGTGATGGCGGTGGTGGTGATGGTGGGTGGTGATGGTGGTGGGTGGTGATGGTGATGGTGATGGTGGGTGGTGATGGTTATGGTGGTGGTGGTGGGTGGTGATGGTTATGGTGATGGTGATGGTGGGTGGTGATGGTTATGGTGGTGGTGGTGATGGTTATGGTGATGGTGGTGGTGGTGATGGTGGTGGTGGTGATGGTTATGGTGATGGTGGTGGTGGTGATGATGGTTATGGTGATGGTGGTGGTGGTGGTGGTGATGGTGGTGGTGGTGGTGGTGGTGGTGATGGTTATGGTGATGGTGGTGGTTGTGGGTGGTTATGGTGGTGGTGATGGTGGTGGTTATGTTGATGGTGGTGGTGATGGTTATGGTTGTGGGTGGTGGTGATGGTAATGGTGGTGGTGGTAGTGGTGATGGTGGTGATGGTGAAGGTGGTGGTGATGATGGTGATGATGGCGATGGTGGTGGTGGTGGTGATGGTGATGGTTATGGTGGTGGTGGGTGGTGATGGTGATGGCTATGATGGTGGTGATGGCGGTGGTGATGGTTATGGTGGTGGTGGTGGGTGGTGGGTGGTGATGGTGGTGGTGATGGTTATGGTGGTGGTGATGGGTGGTGATGGTGATGGTGGGTGGTAATAGTGATGGTGGTGGTGGTGATGGTGGTGGTGGTGGTTATGATGGTGGTGGTGGTGATGGTGGTGGTGGTGGTGGTGGTGATGGTGGGTGGTGATGGTGGGTGGTGATGGTGGTGGTGGTGGTGGTGATGGTTATGGTGATGGTGGGTGGTGATGGTTATGGTGGTGGTGGTGGGTGGTGATGTTGGTGGTGGTGGTGGTGATGGTTATGGTGGTGGTGGTGGGTGGTGATGGTGATGGTCATGGAGATGGTGGGTGGTGATGGTGATGGTGGTGGGTAGTCGTGGTGATGGTGATGGTGGTGGTGGTGATGATGGTGGTGGTGATGGTGATGGTTGTGGTGTGGTGTTGGTGGTGGTGGTGTGGTGGTGGTGATGGTGATAGTGGTGGTGTGGTGTTGGTGGTGATGTTGGTGGTGTGGTGGTGGTGATGGTGATGGTGGTGGTGGTGGTGATGTTGGTGGTGGTGTGGTGTTGGTGGTGATGTTGGTGGTGGTGGTGTGGTGTTGGTGGTGATGTTGGTGGTGGTGTGGTGATGGTGGTGGTGTGGTGTTGGTGGTGATGTTGGTGGTGGTGTGGTGATGGTGGTGGTGTGGTGTTGGTGGTGATGTTGGTGGTGGTGTGGTGTTGGTGGTGGTTTGGTGTTGGTGGTGTGGTGTTGGTGGTGATGTTGGTCGTGGTGTGTTGGTGTTGTTGGTGATGGTGGTTGTGGCGATGGTGGTGGTGTTAGGGGAAGAGATAATAGAGGAAGAGGTAGAAGGTAAAGAATAAGAGTACCTGATGAAATCAGAGCCATAATTGTGAACCCTGTCATAAACCACGGTCTGACAATGGAAGAGGCTGGTCAGAGAGCACAGCCTAATGTGGACAGGTCCACAGCATCATAAACCATGGTCTGACAATGGAAGAGGCTAGTCAGAGAGCACAGCCTAATGTAAAACAGGTCCACAGTGTCATCAATTGTGCAAACATTCCGTACGGGGAGAACAGGTCAACATGTCCTCGTTCTTTCCTTTTGTTACAGAATTTCATTCACAACAATACAGCAACTATTGTAAAATGTAAATGCAAGTCTGAAAACCACAATGTACCGTAAGATATATATCAGGACTATACAGTAGAACGGCTCAATTTGAAAACAATAGACCATCTGTTACATGATCTCGCTGTGAATTCTACCTGTCAAATATCTATAGGACTGCACAACGACCTCATGCTGGCGGCAGAGCAGCTCTACCTGTCATATATCTATAGGACTGCCCAACGACCTCATGCTGGCGGCAGAGCAGCTCTACCTGTCATATATCTATAGGACTGCACAACGACCTCATGCTGGCTGCAGAGCAGCTCTACATGTCATATCTATAGGACTGCACAACGACCTCATGCTGGCTGCAGAGCAGCATGATTCAGCCATCAGAAAGAACAAGACATTTTCAACATGGTCATAGCCAACAATTCCATCAGGCTAAGAGAGGTCCAGGGTGCAATCGTAAATGACAACAATATCTTCGCAAACATCAATTCTGTGAGCATTTCCACTGTAGACAGAGTTTTGGAGAGAAAAATATGACTATGACACAACCGTACAAGGTGCCATTTGAGAGGAATAGTGACGGAGTGAAGGAGCTGCGGTACCAGGATGTCCAGTTACCAGGATGTCCAGATAGGAGCTGCGGTACCAGGATGTCCAGGTACCAGGATGTCCAGTTACTAGGATGTCCAGATAGGAGCTGCGGTACCAGGATGTCCAGGTACCAGGATGTCCAGGTAGGAGCTGTGGTACCAGGATGTCCAGTTACTAGGATGTCCAGATAGGAGCTGTGGTACCAGGATGTCCAGTTACCAGGATGTCCAGATAGGAGCTGTGGTACCAGGATGTCCAGGTACCAGGATGTCCAGTTACCAGGATGTCCAGATAGGAGCTGTGGTACCAGGATGTCCAGGTACCAGGATGTCCAGATAGGAGCTGCGGTACCAGGATGTCCAGATACCAGGATGTCCAGCTAGGAGCTGTGGCACCAGGATGTCCAGTTACCAGGATGTCCAGATAGGAGCTGTGGTACCAGGATGTCCAGGTAGGAGCTGTGGTACCAGTATGTCCAGGTACCAGGATGTCCAGGTAGGAGCTGTGGTACCAGTATGTCCAGGTAGGAGCTGTGGTACCAGGATGTCCAGGTAGGAGCTGTGGTACCAGGATGTCCAGCTAGGAGCTGTGGTACCAGTATGTCCAGGTACCAGGATGTCCAGGTAGGAGCTGTGGTACCAGGATGTCCAGGTAGGAGCTGTGGTACCAGTATGTCCAGGTACCAGGATGTCCAGGTAGGAGCTGTGGTACCAGTATGTCCAGGTAGGAGCTGTGGTACCAGGATGTCCAGGTAGGAGCTGTGGTACCAGTATGTCCAGGTAGGAGCTGTGGTACCAGGATGTCCAGGTAGAAGCTGCGTTACCAGTATGTCCAGGTAGGAGGTTCGGTACCAGGATGTCCTGGTAGGAGCTGCGGTACCAGGATGTTCAGGTAGGAGCTGTGGTACCAGGATGTCCAGGTAGAAGCTGCGTTACCAGTATGTCCAGGTAGGAGGTTCGGTACCAGGATGTCCTGGTAGGAGCTGCGGTACCAGGATGTTCAGGTGTGCACATGGTATATTGTACACAGAGTTTTACTGTACTTCATTGATGCCTGTATATTCTTCTTGAAGTTATAGATACCCATCAGAACAGAAAACATTTATACTTTACTAAACAACCTGAATCAAGAAAAGGCCATATAAAATGAATGTTATATTTAGTTTCTGTGTTACTATATAGAGAATAATGGATCTGGAAGGAATGAATAGAAAAACATGATTGTTGTTATGGAAGAAGCTTAAGGTTCAATCTGGCCAAAGGCAGGAGACACGGCCGCAATCTCATTGGACACCAAGCCACAAAGGGCACACCAGGCCAACGTGGGGTCAATATTAGACCCGGTGTATCGCAAGAGAAAACATCAGATGTGCTGTTGAAGATAAATTCTCTGGCCAGACCAACAAGAGTGACAGGATGTCCCCCTAGAAGATGTAAACTTTAAAAAAACGTTTATAAGAAAAGAAAATACTGCAAGTATTGTCATTATTTTGTTTTGCATGGATGTCATTTTTGTGGAAAATTTTCTGTTCACTATATTTGAAATAAAATCGAATTTATTTACATAGCCCTTCATACATCAGCGGATCTCAAAGTGCTGTACAGAAACCCAGCCTAAAACCCCAAACAGCAAGCAATGCAGGTGTAGAAGCACGGTGGCTAGGAAAGACTCCCTAGAAAGGCCAGAACCTAGGAAGAACCCTAGAGAGGAACGAGGCTATGAGGGGTGGCCAGTCCTCTTCTGGCTGTGCCGGGTGGAGATTATAACAGAACATGGCCAAGATGTTCAAATGTTCATAAATGACCAACATGGTCAAAAAATCATAATCACAGTAGTTGACGAGGGTGCAGCAAGTCAGCACCTCAGGAGTACATGTCAGTTGGCTTTTCATAGCCGATCATTAAGAGTATCTCTACCGCTCCTGCTGTCTCTAGAGAGTTGAAAACAGCAGGTTTGGGAAGGGTTCTATAGCAGCAGGCAGAACAGCAGGCAGAACAGTTGAAACTGGAGCAGCAGCATGGCCAGGTGGACTGGGGACAGCAAGGAGTCATCATGACAGGTAGTCCTGAGGCATGGTCCTAGGCCTCAGGTCCTCTGAGAGAGAGCAAGAAAGAGAGAAAGAGAGAATTAGGGAGAGCATACTTAAATTCACATAGGACACCGGATAAGACAAGAGAAGTACTCCAGATATAACAAACTGACCCGAGCCCCCCGACACAAACTACTGCAGCATAAATACTGGAAGCTGAGACAGGAGGGGTCAGGAAACACTGTGGCCCCAACCCGAGGACACCCCCGGACAGGGCCAAACAGGAAGGATATAACCCACCCACTTTGCCAAAGCACAGCCCCAACACCACTAGAGGGATCTCTTCAACCACCAACTTACCATCCTGAGACACAGCCGTGTATAGCCCACAAAGATCTCCGCCACGGGAAAACCCAAGGAGGGGAGCCAACCCAGACAGGAAGATCACGTCAGTGACTCAACCCACTCAAGTGACGCACCCCTCCTAGGGATGGCATGAAAGAGCACCAGTAAGCCAGTGACTCAGCCCCTGTAATAGGATTAGAGGTAGAGCATCCCAGTGGAGAGAGGGAAACCGGCCAGGCAGACACAGTAATATGTGACCGTAGAATATGTGTAGGTATGTTCGGCAGGACCAAATTGGAAAGATAGGTAGGAGCAAGCCCATGTAATGCGTTGTAGGTTAGCAGTAAAACCTTGAAATCAGCCCTTGCCTTAACAGGAAGCCAGTGTAGGGAGGCTAGCACTGGAGTAATATGATCAAATTTTGGGGTTCTAGTCAGGATTCTAGCAGCCGTATTTAGCACTAACTGAAGTTTATCTAGTGCTTT
>NC_088227.1:41381396-41401396 GCF_036934945.1 Oncorhynchus masou masou | reverse complement strand
TGCTGTGGGTGACAGCAGGCAAGGGTCATCTGAGAAGAGTAGGCATTTAACCCTTGAATTGTGGAGTATAACACCAGGGGCTGAGGATTTTCCTAGAATAGTGGGCAATTCGTTGATGGAAATATTGAAGTGTGCAGGGCTCAGATTGCAACCCTGGCGAAGGCCCTTGTTATTTTCGTGTCAATTTTGATTATGCACGTATTGCCAGTATACATTGATTTAATGATGTCATATATTTACCCCCTACACCACTTTCAATAATAATAACAACTTTGTAGAACAGTCCTTTATGCCAAATAGAATCAAATACGTTTTGGAAGTCAAGAAAGCAAGTGTACATTTTGGTGGATATGTTTACCGATATTTATCTCTCTCTGTCTCTCTCGCCCAATCTCTCTATCATTCTCTCTCTCTCTCTCTCTCTCTCTCTCTCTCTCTCTCCCCTTTCTCTCCCCTCTCTCTCTCATTCTGAGGTTCATTCTATATGACAAGGTGTCTCCCCATCCCACTCCTCATTCCCTGGTATCAGCGCTTCGGATGTCCTCCGTCAGAACAGGTCTAACGACGTCTTCTGACAGAACAGGCTCTGATCGTCTAACGACGTCCTCCGTCAAAACAGGCTCTGATCGTCTAACGACGTCTTTCTACAGAACAAGCTCTTATCGTCTGGATGGCTGGCTGCACCCAGCAGCACCTCTACTACATCAATCAGAAACACCTCAAGGCTTGACTTCAGTTGCTAGGAATGCCGATGAGGCTCTGAGATCCAATTTGTTTGTGCTGAAATGACTTCCATCCCATTGCCACAGAACATTAGGGACAGTAAATGAATGTCCCCCAGGCGCCTCTCTCTCTCTCTCTCTCTCTCTCTCTCTCTCTCTCTCTCTCTCACCCTCTCTCTCACCCTCTCTCTCACCCTCTCCCTCTCTCTCTCTCGCTCTCTCCTGAGCCTCTGGGCTTGCAGACAAGTGATGGGCTTGGAAGGGGTAATGGATCATGAAGATAATTTTCAGTCTGTAGACTCTTCTGTCCGTGTTCCTCTTTCTCTCCCTCTTCCACTTCCTCTTCCCTTCTTCCACTCCCAACCTTCCTCTCTCCTTCTCGACCTTCCTCCCTTCTTCCTCTCTGCCCCTTACCTCCCTCCTTCCCTGGATACAGTAGGGACATATAGAGGATCATAAACAGCTGTGTGTCATTATGCTTCTCTATTGTAACAGAACAGTTATATGGTAATACAGAATGGACAAAATTGTAAAACAAAATCATAATCATCTCATGTTCAGCCGTCACACACATTATCGCCAAATAAACTCCTCAAACTTGAATCATTTCCGGCTCTTGCCATGAAAGCAAAGTTTTGAGTTGGAGAATCGCTTGTGAATATGTTTTTCAGCCTACATGGAGTTTACACAACAAGCTCTTGACCTGGCTGAGTTTACAATAGGGACATGGGGAGGATCAAACCACCAGTGGCCATTTTAACATGTAAATCTTGGAGAGGCAAACTCTCAAACGTTTTGTTGTTTTTAGATGCAGCCATGACACAACACAACACTATACAATTCATCAAATGCACGGCAACAAGGGGTGCCCACAAACTGTTCGGGCATAAATCTGTAAAACTGTTCAAACAGCAGAGTTTTCTTTCCAGCACCATGGAGTGAATCCTTACCTACACCTGGCTATCAGAGGAGCCTTTTCTGGGAGCAAAATAATTCATTCACCCTCGTTTGAACAAATGTGGTTTCTACTGACAATTGACATGTACAAACTATGGCATAAGGGAACGATGAGCGGATTAGAGGTATTCCGTAATTTCAATTAAGGCATTAAAGAGCGAGCGGTGACGGATGTAGTCAATATAAATATTTGTTCAGCACTTTTGAAATGTACAGTGACAGAATGCAGAACATGGGCTACTCTTAAAATATTTTCCCTGTACACCAAGTCAGAACCATAGGATAAATAAAGGGGCATATATGCAGACAATGAAAGCTCTTACAATATTCAATGTTGACATTTCTCTAAAACAGGTTATTGGCTACATGTGCACCACCGAGTCAGAACAGTAACGTTTGGCAAAATTAAGATGTGAAAATAGACCAAATTATTAGGGTGAGGCACATGGGCTACAAACAGTTTACTACACAACATACACTTTGAGTTACTTTCTTAGCTACAGTATACACAGCTCCCTGGCCCATTACATTATTTATGCAACAGCATATAATACATTTTTGGAGTCACCTTGTTGTGACATACTCACTTGAACAGGAAGGTTGCTCGGCAGTCCTTCGTGGGCAAATTTTGTCATCAAAGAAAAAGAAAGATTTGCATTTCCGAGTTGGATGACTGTTCAAAACTTATTTAATTAGTCTGAGCTCGTTTATTCCCAACTTCCCAGTTGCAATGCTTGTGGTTAGCCACTGTCACTATTCCTTCCAAACCACTCATTGTTGAATTTGCGATTTCCAACAAAAGGTTTATGTCCATTGGCCCATGAGCACCGCTATGTTTTATCTATAATTTCTCTTCCTTATTTATCTTCATGTGACAAGAATTAAAAGTATTTGCCATTAGATTGTCGACTTGATTCATGATGGTGCTTGCTAGCTAAGATTTTGAAAGTAAGATGTTGACATGATCAGTCCAATCAAAGCTACTGTACATATAACGTTATTTGACATAATTTTATCTGTGGCCAATGACCTTGAGCCTTTTTGGAAGGGCACTTGTAATTAAGCTCTACGGCAGAACCTAAAGGTCTGAAATTTTGGATGTCTACCCTTACTAAGGATTTAAACTTGGCAATGATGTGGTGTCCCAATGAGTGACAGAACATTGAGCCAATCACGATGCAATGCTCCTATTTTCTGCTGGCTTGCCCAACCACCACAGAAAGCACTGAGCTAGGCTGAAACACCTGCATTTTGGAGCTGCCTGACTTAAGAAAACAAAAAATAGTCCATGCTTCTTTATTAACTAAGTGATATATTTTTGATTTACACTATCATACAAAAGTTTAGGGTCACTTTGAAATGTCCTTGTTTTTGAAAGAATTGCACATTTTATTTGTCCATTAAAATAACATAAAATTTATCATAAATACAGTCGATAACAGTTTTCAGCTGTGCTAACATAATTGCAAAAGGGTTTTCTAATGATCAATTAGCCTTTTAAAATGATAAACTTGGATTAGCTAACACAACATGCCATTGGAACACAGATGGTTGCTGATAATGGGCCTCTGTACACCTATGTAGATATTCCATAATAAAAACAGCGAGTTTTCAGCTACAATAGTCATTTACAACATTAACGATGTCTCCACTATATTTCAGATCAATTTTATTTTATTTTAATGGACAAAAAAATATGCTTTTCTTTCAAATACAAGGACATTACTAAATGAACCCAAACTTTTGAACTTTAATGTACATTGTTTGCAAATTGAAATAAGACACGAATTAATGCAAAAATAACATGCAAAACAGGCAAGCCACCCCCCAAAATATATATTTATATGTTCTATTTGTATATATATATATTATTATTTTTTGCGAAAACGTGGAGCTGAAAAGTGCAAACAAAACAAAACAAAACAAACAAACAAATGAAGAACCTGTTACTAAACAAAAGGTCTTCTGAAATGAATCAAACTGGAGCCTCATTTGGTAGAGACTGTATTTAAACCAGAAGAAGAAAAATACTTTGTTTTGCATTATGACGTTTTCCTCTCTTCTTTCTCGTGTGTCTTAGTAGATGAAGGAGGAATGTCTTGAAGCTGTCACAGTTCAGTGTTTCCCATACATCTCTCCCTCTCTGTCACATACTGTATCTCTATATACCAGCCCTCCCTCTCTGTTACATACTGTATCTCTATATACCAGCCCTCCCTCTCTGTCACATACTGTATCTCTATATACCAGCCCTTACTCTCTGTCACATACTGTATCTCTATATACCAGCCCTCCCTCTCTGTCACATACTGTATCTCTATATACCAGCCCTTACTCTCTGTCACATACTGTATCTCTATATACCAGCCCTTCCTCTCTGTCACATACTGTATCTCTATATACCAGCCCTCCCTCTCTGTCACATACTGTATCTCTATATACCAGCCCTTCCTCTCTGTTACATACTGTATCTCTATATACCAGCCCTTCCTCTCTGTTACATACTGTATCTCTATATACCAGCCCTTCCTCTCTGTCACATACTGTATCTCTATATACCAGCCCTTCCTCTCTGTCACATACTGTATCTCTATATACCAGCCCTTCCTCTCTGTCACATACTGTATCTCTATATACCAGCCCTCCCTCTCTGTCACATACTGTATCTATATATACCAGCCCTCCCTCTCTGTTACATACTGTATCTCTATATACCAGCCCTTCCTCTCTGTCACATACTGTATCTCTATATACCAGCCCTCCCTCTCTGTCATACTGTATCTCTATATACCAGCCCTTCCTCTCTGTTACATACTGTATCTCTATATACCAGCCCTTCCTCTCTGTCACATACTGTATCTCTATATACCAGCCCTTCCTCTCTGTCACATACTGTATCTCTATATACCAGCCCTTCCTCTCTGTTACATACTGTATCTCTATATACCAGCCCTTCCTCTCTGTCACATACTGTATCTCTATATACCAGCCCTTCCTCTCTGTCACATACTGTATCTCTATATACCAGCCCTCCCTCTCTGTCACATACTGTATCTCTATATACCAGCCCTTCCTCTCTGTTACATACTGTATCTCTATATACCAGCCCTCCCTCTCTGTTACATACTGTATCTCTATATACCAGCCCTTCCTCTCTGTCACATACTGTATCTCTATATACCAGCCCTTCCTCTCTGTCACATACTGTATCTCTATATACCAGCCCTCCCTCTCTGTCACATACTGTATCTCTATATACCAGCCCTCCCTCTCTGTCACATACTGTATCTCTATATACCAGCCCTTCCTCTCTGTCACATACTGTATCTCTATATACCAGCCCTTCCTCTCTGTTACATACTGTATCTCTATATACCAGCCCTTCCTCTCTGTCACATACTGTATCTCTATATACCAGCCCTCCCTCTCTGTCACATACTGTATCTCTATATACCAGCCCTCCCTCTCTGTCACATACTGTATCTCTATATACCAGCCCTCCCTCTCTGTCACATACTGTATCTCTATATACCAGCCCTTCCTCTCTGTCACATACTGTATCTCTATATACCAGCCCTTCCTCTCTGTCACATACTGTATCTCTATATACCAGCCCTTCCTCTCTGTCACATACTGTATCTCTATATACCAGCCCTTCCTCTCTGTTACATACTGTATCTCTATATACCAGCCCTTACTCTCTGTTACATACTGTATCTCTATATACCAGCCCTTACTCTCTGTCACATACTGTATCTCTATATACCAGCCCTCCCTCTCTGTCACATACTGTATCTCTATATACCAGCCCTTCCTCTCTGTTACATACTGTATCTCTATATACCAGCCCTTACTCTCTGTTACATACTGTATCTCTATATACCAGCCCTTACTCTCTGTTACATACTGTATCTCTATATACCAGCCCTCCCTCTCTGTCACATACTGTATCTCTATATACCAGCCCTTCCTCTCTGTCACATACTGTATCTCTATATACCAGCCCTTCCTCTCTGTCACATACTGTATCTCTATATACCAGCCCTTTCTCTCTGTCACATACTGTATCTCTATATACCAGCCCTCCCTCTCTGTCACATACTGTATCTCTATATACCAGCCCTTCCTCTCTGTCACATACTGTATCTCTATATACCAGCCCTCCCTCTCTGTCACATACTGTATCTCTATATACCAGCCCTTCCTCTCTGTCACATACTGTATCTCTATATACCAGCCCTTTCTCTCTGTCACATACTGTATCTCTATATACCAGCCCTCCCTCTCTGTCACATACTGTATCTCTATATACCAGCCCTCCCTCTCTGTCACATACTGTATCTCTATATACCAGCCCTCCCTCTCTGTCACATACTGTATCTCTATATACCAGCCCTTCCTCTCTGTTACATACTGTATCTCTATATACCAGCCCTTCCTCTCTGTCACATACTGTATCTCTATATACCAGCCCTCCCTCTGTTGCTTTCTTTGTCCCTCTCTCTATGTTACTCTCTCTCTCCCTTGTTCTCTCTCTCTCTCTCTCTCTCTCTCTCTCTCTCACTCTCTCTCTCTCTCTCCCTCTCCCTCCCTCCCTCCCTCCCCACACAGACAAAATACGCTCTGGTCCCAACCTCACACACATTACCGGGAACCCATCAAGCCTCTTGAACAAGCTTTACCAGAAAACCATTAAGCCTATTGATATGATCTTATCTTTCTAATTTTTGTTGTCAAGATATTATAAAGGTATTTGGTATTTCTCCCCTCTTTTCTTTCGTTTCTCCCTCAAAGATTCTTTCTTCCTCTTAATATAGTTCTGTAATAAATCATCTACTGTTTACTCCTCCTGGAGAGAGAGACAGCCTCTGGCACTGCTGTCTCCTCCTGGAGAGAGAGACAGCCTCTGGTACTGCTCTCTCTTCCTGGAGAGAGACACAGCCTCTGATACTGTTTACTCCTCCTGGAGAGAGACACAGCCTATGGTACTGTTGGCTCCTCCTGGAGAGAGACACAGCCTCTGGTATGGATTGTTACTGGCATTTATGGGTAAAAAATAAACATCAACCCCTAATTAGGCATTTCTAAACTGCTTGTGAACACTGCTCCAGAGTGTCCGAGAAAAGAAGAGCTGTATCATGTCTTTAGGAGCGTGTTAGCTGCTACAAAGGCTCTTTGTGTGGTTGAGAAGGTGATGCACCAACCCAGGGAGGCTCAGAATGGGGTCATATCTATTGAGAATGAAAAGCCAGCTGCATCATAGATAGTGTTAGTGAGTGCCTTTTGTAGGGTCCTCTCTCTCTATGCCTCTATCCATCTATCCAATATCAACATACAGTAGCTCTTAAATACAAGGTTCTCATCAGCAACAATAACAACAACAACATCACTAAGTTCAACAACAACAAACAACAAGCCAGGATTAAACCTCCGAAGCCTGCTGAGGGTTGGAGGGAGGGAGGGATGGATGGATGGAGGGGAGGCAGAGGAAGATGAGGAAGAGGAGGCTATGAGCTGGGGGATGTATGATGGGAGGGAGGGAGAGGAGGAAGAGATGAAGAAGAGGGGGAAGGCGAAGAAGGCTATGAGCTGGGGTTGCCATCCAGTTGACGCTGTGGAAGAGGAAGGTTGTCGACACAGCAGGTGGTTTTTCCCTGCTGTGATATGTGTGTGTGTGTTTGTGTTATGAAAAGATCAGTGGGTGCAGAGCTGCAGACTGTCTGTGTGCATCTCTCATAGCACCTTATATTCCCTGTATCGAGCCCTATGGAGCCTGGTGAAAAGTTGTGCATTCTAAAGGAAACAGGGTGCATTTGAAACACAGATATATACTGCGGACTCCTTCTGATAGCAGACACACAGCACTGCCGAATCTATGTGTGAAAGAACCTCTCTTTCTCTCTCTCTCCATCCTACCCAGTCGTCACTATCCTACCCAGTCTTCACTATCCTAAAGTCTTCACTATCCTAAAGTCTTCACTATCCTACCCAGTCGTCACTATCCTCCCAAGACTTCACTATCCTACCCAGTCGTCACTATCCTACCCAGTCATCACTATCCTACCCAGTCGTCACTATCCTACCCAGTCACCACTATCCTACCCAGTCATCACGATCCTAAAGTCTTCACTATCCTACCCAGTCGTCACTATCCTAAAGTCGTCACTATCCTACCCAGTCACCACTATCGTACCCAGTCATCACGATCCTAAAGTCTTCACTATCCTACCCAGTCGTCACTATCCTAAAGTCGTCACTATCCTACCCAGTCGTCACGATCCTAAAGTCTTCACTATCCTACCCAGTCATCACGATCCTAAAGTCTTCACTATCCTACCCAGTCGTCACTATCCTACCCAGTCGTCACGATCCTAAAGTCTTCACTATCCTACCCAGTCATCACGATCCTAAAGTCTTCACTATCCTACCCAGTCGTCACGATCCTAAAGTCTTCACTATCCTACCCAGTCATCACGATCCTAAAGTCTTCACTATCCTACCCAGTCGTCACTATCCTAAAGTCGTCACTATCCTACCCAGTCATCACTATCCTACCCAGTCGTCACTATCCTAAAGTCGTCACTATCCTACCCAGTCACCACTATCCTACCCAGTCGCCACTATCCTACCCAGTCATCACTATCCTAAAGTCTTCACTATCCTACCCAGTCATCACGATCCTAAAGTCTTCACTATCCTACCCAGTCGTCACTATCCTAAAGTCGTCACTATCCTACCCAGTCACCACCATCCTACCCAGTCATCACTATCCTACCCAGTCGTCACTATCCTACCCAGTCACCACTATCCTACCCAGTCGTCACTATTCTACCCAGTCGTCACTATCCTAAAGTCTTCACTATCCTACCCAGTCGTCACTATCCTCCCAAGACTTCACTATCCTACCCAGTCACCACTATCCTACCCAGTCACCACCATCCTACCCAGTCATCACTATCCTACCCAGTCGTCACTATTCAACCCAGTCGTCACTATCCTAAAGTCTTCACTATCCTACCCAGTCACCACTATCCTACCCAGTCATCACTATCCTACCCAGTCGTCACTATCCTACCCAGTTATTACTATTCTAAAGTCTTCACTATCCTACCCAGTCGTCACTATCCTACCCAGTCATCACTATCCTACCCAGTCGTCACTATCCTACCCAGTCATTACTATGCTACCCAGTCGTCACTATCCTACCCAGTCTTCACTATCCTAAAGTCTTCACCATCCTACCCAGTCGTCACTATCCTACCCAGTCATCACCATCCTACCCAGTCGTCACTATCCTACCCAGTCGTCACAATCCTAAAGTAGTCACTATCCTACCCAGTCGTCACTATCCTAAAGTCTTCACTATCCTACCCAGTCGTCAATATCCTACCCAGTCGCCACTATCCTAAAGTCTTCACTATCCTACCCAGTCGCCACTATCCTAAAGTCTTCACTATCCTACCCAGTCGTCACTATCCTACCCAGTCACCACTATCATACCCAGTCTTCACTATACTACCCAGCCGTCACTATCTTACCCAGTCGTCAATATCCTACCCAGTCGCCACTATCCTAAAGTCATCACTATCCTACCCAGTCGCCACTATCCTAAAGTCATCACTATCCTACCCAGTCGCCACTATCCTACCCAGTCGTCACTATCCTACCCAGTCGCCACTATCCTACCCAGTCGTCACTATCCTACCCGGTCGTCACTATCCTACCCAGTCGTCACTATCCTACCCAGTCGTCACTATCCTACCCAGTCGTCACTATCCTACCCAGTCGTCACTATCCTAAAGTCTTCACTATCCTACCCAGTCGTCACGATCCTACCCAGTCGTCACTATCCTACCCAGTCGTCACTATCCTACCCAGTCGTCACTCTCCTACCCAGTCGTCACTATCCTAAAGTCTTCACTATCCTACCCGGTCGTCACTATCCTACCCAGTCGTCACTCTCCTACCCAGTCGTCACTATCCTAAAGTCTTCACTATCCTACCCAGTCGTCACTATCCTACCCGGTCGTCACTATCCTACCCAGTCGTTACTATCCTACCCAGTCACCACTATCCTACCCGGTCGTCACTATCCTACCCAGTCACCACTATCCTACCCAGTCGTCACTATCCTACCCGGTCGTCACTATCCCGTACTGTTATCATTATCCCACCCAGGTGTAACTGTTTTTCTAGATTATTCCAGCTGTTATCTCATCATCTCTGATGAGATTGACACTTGTGTCAGTTCTAGTCCAGTCCGGTCTGGTCTGAATCTAGTAACTACCTTCTACTCTGTCCTCGCAAACCTTTGTCAACAAAATGATGTCAAGCCAGTGGACTCTGTGTCTCAGTCCCTAATACCTTTATAGTACACTAGTTTTGACCAGGGCACATAGTGGCTCTGATCAACAGTAGTGCACTACGTATGGAATAGGGTGCCATAGGGCCCTGGTCTAAATTAGTGCACTATAAAGGTAATAGGGTGCCATTGGGCTCTGGTCTAGAGTAGTGCACTATATGGGGAATAGGGTGCCATAGGGCTCTGCCTAAAGTAGTGCCCTACATAGGGAATAGGGTGCCATTTGGAACACATCCTGTGGGGACCCATCTCCCTGATCCTCCACCTCTAGCTGCCTGTCAGTCAGTGCCTGGGGAAGGATGCTGTCTCCCTGTGTTGACTGCTGTGCTGCCTGCCCCCATGATGTGACACATCTGGGCTCTGTATGACTCTGACTGCATCTCTATATTCCCTTTATGCTGGACTACGTTGGACCAGGGCCCACCTTGTAGAGAACAGAGTGCTAATCAACCCTGATATTTTTTTATTTGTATTAGGATATTGAATATTAGAATGTAATATTTTTTTAATTTGGAATGAACAAATGTAATCATTGAATTCAGAAATGTAAATTGTATTTCATGATTTGAAACTGAATTGAGTGAATATTGCATTAATTTAAAAAAATGGAATATTTACATGATCTGCTTCAATATGGTAGATATCGCATTCATTGTCCGTGTATCAATTTTAAAAACGATGATTTCCAGTTTATTAAAGTTTCATATATTAAACTTCTCCAAGGCACTCAGATTCAGTTTTCAAATTCAGCTCTCTAAATTCACATTCAAAACCAGATACAATATCCTGATACTTTGCCAGCCTGGAAAGGTAGAATGGATCACTTCCTGTGCTATCTGGGATCCTTGGGATGTCCCTACCCCTCTGAAGAACAATGGGAAAATAAAATATCAAAGCCATGACAGTACTGTTGTAGTCAGGTCAACAACATAGTTCCCTAAAAAAATAAGTTCCCTCCAGTGTTCATTTTGGCAGCTATTTTCAATTTAGTTATACTTCAGTTTTAGTCCTAAAATACCTCTTCTAGTCAGTTACAATTTAGCCATTTAATCCTTCATTAGTTTTAGTTATTATCAGTTGACTAAAACTCCGGACAATTGTAGTCTAGAACACGGTTATGCCTAACATTTTTTAGAAGCATTAGACCAGAACCTTGACAGGAATTGTAGTCACATAATGGTCAGTGAGCCGGGTCCAACTGGGCCTACAATCTGACTTATTACTTTGCTGGTGGCATTGATAGTGTGTCAGATTGTAACCAATGTCAGCCATAATCAACTATATGGGCTATAAAGACTTGGCTCAGGTTAAAAAATGTACAGCTCTGATTTTCACCCCATCATTACTGTCAATGGGGGTAATTAACAGCGATTTAAGAATTTAAGCTTTACATGTTATGTGCTTGAGTGAAGACCCAAAAGCGGTTTTAACAGAAAACAGAGTTCTTTAATGAAAAAACAGGAATGGCATAAATCCTCTTCCAACGTTGTCAATGGAACAAAAAGAACGTTAGTATAATGCAGGATGCACCTGCCAGGCAGACTCCGACAGGATAGGACAAGGTGGAAGCAAACGAGACGACAGCTTGCTTCTGGCATCAAAAACACAAACAAGAATCAGACACTGAAAGTAGCAGGAACAGAGAGAGAAATAGAGACCTAATCAGAGGGGGAAGAGAGAACAGGTGAGAAAGAGTGAATGAGCTAGTTAGGGGAGATGTAGAACAGCTGAAGAATGAGAGACAGAGAAGGTAACCTAAAAAGACCAGCAGAGAGAGACAGAGTGAAGAGAAAGGACAGGAACAGACATAACAAGACATGACAGTACCCCCCCCACTCACCGAGCGCCTCCTGGCGCACTCGAGGAGGAAACCTGGCGGCAACGGAGGAAATCATCGATCAGCGAACGGTCCAGCACGTCCCGAGAGGGAACCCAACTCCTCTCCTCAGGACCGTACCCCTCCCAATCCACTAGGTACTGATGACCACGGCCCCGAGGGCGCATGTCCAAAATCTTACGAACCCTGTAGATGGGTGCGCCCTCGACAAGGATGGGGGGGGGACGAGCGGGGGCGCGAAGAACGGGCTTAACACAGGAGACATGGAAGACCGGGTGAACGCGACGAAGATAGCGCGGAGAAGAAGTCGCACTGCGACAGGATTAATGACCTGAGAAATACGGAACGGACCAATGAACCGCGGGGCCAACTTGCGAGAAGCTGTCTTAAGGGGAAGGTTCTGAGTGGAGAGCCATACTCTCTGACCGCAACAATATCTAGGACTCTTGGTCCTACGCTTATTAGCGGCCCTCACAGTCTGCGCCCTATTACGGCAAAGTGCCGACCTGACCCCCTTCCAGGTGCGCTCGCAACGCTGGACAAAAGCCTGAGCGGAGGGGACGCAGGACTCGGCGAGCTGAGATGAGAACAGCGGAGGCTGGTACCCGAGGCTACTCTGAAAAGGAGATAGACCGGTAGCAGACGAAGGAAGCGAGTTGTGGGCGTACTCTGCCCAGGGGAGCTGTTCTGACCAAGACGCAGGGTTACGAAAAGAAAGACTGCGTAAATTGCGACCAACAGTCTGATTGGCCCGTTCGGCTTGACCGTTAGACTGGGGATGAAAGCCGGACGAGAGACTGACGGAAGCCCCAATCAAACGGCAAAACTCCCTCCAAAATTGAGACGTGAACTGCGGGCCTCTGTCGGAAACGACGTCAGACGGAAGGCCATGAATTCGGAAAACATTCTCGATAATGATCTGAGCCGTCTCCTTAGCAGAAGGGAGCTTAGCGAGAGGAATGAAATGAGCCGCCTTAGAGAATCTATCGACAACCGTAAGAATAACTGTCTTCCCCGCTGATGAAGGCAGTCCGGTGATAAAATCTAAAGCAATGTGAGACCACGGTCGAGAGGGAATGGGAAGCGGTCTGAGACGGCCGGCAGGAGGAGAGTTCCCAGATTTAGTCTGCGCGCAGACCGAACAAGCGGCGACAAATCGACGCGCGTCACGTTCCCGAGTGGGCCACCAGAAACGCTGGCGAATGGAAGCGAGCGTACCCCGAACGCCGGGGTGGCCGGCTAACTTGGCAGAGTGGGCCCACTGAAGAACGGCCGGACGAGTAGGAACGGGAACGAACAGAAGGTTCCTAGGACAAGCTCGCGGCGACGGAGTGTGAGCGAGTGCTTGCTTTACCTGCCTCTCAATTCCCCAGACAGTCAACCCGACAACACGCCCCCAGGGAGAATCCCCTCGGGGTCGGTGGAGACCTCAGAAGAACTGAAGAGACGAGATAAAGCATCAGGCTTGGTGTTTTTGAGCCCGGACGATAAGAAATAACAAACTCGAAACGAGCGAAAAACAGAGCCCAACGAGCCTGACGCGCATTAAGTCGTTTGGCTGAACGGATGTACTCAAGGTTCCTATGGTCAGTCCAAACGACAAAAGGAACGGTCGCCCCCTCCAACCACTGTCGCCATTCGCCTAGGGCTAAGCGGATGGCGAGCAGTTCGCGATTACCAACATCATAGTTACGTTCTGACGGCGATAAGCGATGAGAGAAAAACGCGCAAGGATGGACCTTGCCGTCAGAGAGAGAGCGCTGAGAAAGAATGGCTCCCACGCCCACCTCTGACGCGTCAACCTCAACAACAAACTGTCTAGAGATGTCAGGTGTAACAAGAATAGGTGCGGATGTAAAACGATTCTTAAGAAGATCAAAAGCTCCCTGGGCGGAAACGGACCACTTAAAGCACGTCTTAACAGAAGTAAGGGCTGTGAGGGGAGCTGCCACCTGACCGAAATTACGGATGAAACGACGATAGAAATTAGCGAAGCCCAGAAAGCGCTGCAGCTCGACGCGTGACTTAGGAACGGGCCAATCAATGACAGCCTGGACCTTAGCGGGATCCATCTTAATGCCCTCAGCGGAAATAACGGAACCGAGAAAAGGGACAGAGGCGGCATGAAAAGTACACTTCTCAGCCTTCACATAAAGACAGTTCTCCAAAAGGCGCTGGAGGACGCGTCGCACGTGCTGAACATGAATCGGGAGAGACGGTGAAAAAAATCAGGATATCGTCCATGTAAACGAAAACAAAAATGTTCAGCATGTCTCTCAGGACGTCGTTAACTAGTGCCTGAAAGACAGCTGGAGCGTTAACGAGGCCGAAAGGAAGAACCCGGTATTCAAAGTGCCCTAACGGAGTGTTAAACGCCGTCTTCCACTCGTCCCCCTCCCTGATGCGCACGAGATGGTAGGCGTTACGAAGGTCCAATTTGGTGAAAAACCTGGCTCCCTGCAGGATCTCGAAGGCTGAAGACATAAGAGGAAGCGGATAACGATTCTTAACTGTTATGTCATTCAGCCCTCGATAATCCACGCATGGGCGCAGGGACCCGTCCTTCTTCTGAACAAAAAAAAAACCCCGCTCCGGCGGGAGAGGAGGAGGAGACTATGGTACCAGCGTCGAGCGAAACAGACAAATAATCCTCGAGAGCCTTACGTTCGGGAGCCGACAGAGAGTATAATCTACCCCGGGGGAGTAGTTCCCGGAAGGAGATCAATACTACAGTCATACGACCGGTGTGGAGGGAGAGAAGTGGCCTTGGAACGACTGAACACCGTGCGCAGATCGTGATACTCCTCCGGCACCCCTGTCAAATCGCCAGGCTCCTCCTGTGAAGAAGGGACAGAGGAAACAGGAGGGATAGCAGACATTAAACAGGTCACATGACAAGAAACATTCCAGGATAGGATAGTATTACTAGACCAATTAATAGAAGGGTTATGGCGCACTAGCCAGGGATGACCCAAAACAACAGGTGTAAAAGGTGAACGAAAAATGTAAAAAGAAATGGTTTCGCTATGATTACCAGAGACAGTGAGGGTTAAAGGCAGCGTCTCACGCTGAATCTTGGGGAGAGAACTACCATCTAAAGCGAACAAGGCCGTGGGCTCCCTTAACTGTCTGAGAGGAATGTCATGTTCCCGAGCCCAGGTCTCGTCCATAAAACAGCCCTCCGCCCCAGAGTCTATCAAGGCACTGCAGGAAGCAGATGAACCGGGCCAGCGGAGATGGACCGGAAAGGTAGTGCGTGATCCAGAAGGAGAGGCCTGAGTAGTTGCGCTCACCAGTAGCCCTCCTCTTACTGATGAGCTCTGGCTTTTACTGGACATGAGGTGACAAAATGACCAGCGGAGCCGCAATAGAGACAGAGGCGATTGGTGATTCTCCGTTCCCTCTCCTTGGCCGAGATGCGGATACCCCCCAGCTGCATAGGCTCAGCATCCGAGCCGGCGGAGGAGGGTGGCAGTGATGCGGCAGGTGGCAGTGATGTGGAGAGGGGAGCAACGGAGAACGCGAACTCCTTTCCATGTGCTCGGCGACGAAGATCAAACCGTCGCTCTATGCGAATAGCGAGAGCTATTAAGGAGTCCAGACTGGAAGGAACCTCCCGGGAGAGGATCTCATCCTTAACCTCGACGAGGAGACCCTCCAGAAAACGAGCGAGCAAAGCCGGCTCGTTCCAGTCACTAGAGGCAGCGAGAGTGCGAAACTCAATAGAATAATCCGTTATGGATCGATTCCCCTGACATAGGGAAGACAGGGCCCTGGAAGCCTCCTCCCCAAAAACAGAACGGTCAAAAACCCGTATCATCTCCTCCTTAAAGTCCTGATACTGGTTAATACACTCAGCCCTCGCCTCCCAGATTGCCGTGCCCCACTCACGCGCCCGTCCGGTAAGGAGAGAAATGACGTAGGCGATGCGGGCTGCGCTCCTGGAGTAAGTGTTGGGCTGGAGAGAGAACACCACGTCACACTGAGTGAGGAATGAGCGGCACTCAGTGGGCTCCCCAGAGTAACACGGCGGGTTGTTGATCCTGGGCTCCGGAGACTCGGAAACCCTGGAAGTGGGCGGTGGATCGAGGTGGAGTTGGTGAACCCGTCTTGTGAGGTCGGAGACTTGGACGGCCAGGGTCTCAACGGCATGTCGAGCAGCAGACAATTCCTCCTCGTGTCTGCCTAGCATCGCTCCCTGGATCTCGACGGCGGAGTGAAAAGGGTCCGGAGCCGCTGGGTCCATTCTTGGTCTGATTCTTCTGTTATGTGCTTGAGTGAAGACCCAAAAGCGGTTTTAACAGAAAACAGAGTTCTTTAATGAAAAAACAGGAATGGCATAAATCCTCTTCCAACGTTGTCAATGGAACAAAAAGAACGTTAGTATAATGCAGGATGCACCTGCCAGGCAGACTCCGACAGGATAGGACAAGGTGGAAGCAAACGAGACGACAGCTTGCTTCTGGCATCAAAAACACAAACAAGAATCAGACACTGAAAGTAGCAGGAACAGAGAGAGAAATAGAGACCTAATCAGAGGGGGAAGAGAGAACAGGTGAGAAAGAGTGAATGAGCTAGTTAGGGAGGATGTAGAACAGCTGAAGAATGAGAGACAGAGAAGGTAACCTAAAAAGACCAGCAGAGAGAGACAGAGTGAAGAGAAAGGACAGGAACAGACATAACAAGACATGACATTACAAACATGCCTGAAGTATTTCTACACTCCCAATAATCAACAAATAACATTAGTTTTTCCCCATAGGACAAAAAGCAACAGATAGCATTAGTTTTTCCCCATAGTACAAAAAGCAACAGATAGCATTAGTTTTTCCCCATAGGACAAAAAGCAACAGAGAGCATTAGTTTTCCCCATAGGACAAAAAGCAACTGATAGCATTCGTTTTTCCCCATAGGACAAAAAGCAACAGATAGCATTAGTTTTTCCCCATAGGACAAAAAGCAACAGATAGCATTAGTTTTTCCCCATAGTACAAAAAGCAACAGATAGCATTAGTTTTTCCCCATAGGACAAAAAGCAACAGATAGCATTAGTTTTTCCCCATAGGACAAAAAGCAACAGATAGCATTAGTTTTTCCCCGTAGGACAAAAAGCAACAGATAGCATTAGTTTTTCCCCATAGGACAAAAAGCAACAGATAACATTTGTTTTTCCCCATAGGACAAAAAGCAAAAGATAGCATTAGTTTTTCCCCATAGTACAAAAAGCACCAGATAGCATTAGTTTTTCCCCATAGTACAAAAAGCAAAAGATAGCATTAGTTTTTCCCCATAGGACAAAAAGCAACTGCAACCTCATATGTGAGGACCACAGTGTTCAAAGCATAAACAGGCTATGGAAGTAAGAGAGAGAGTAAGCATTGTTTCTAGTTGAGGTCAACTGGTTGAAACAACGTTGTTTTCACGTTATTTCAACCCCAAAATGAAATATGATGACATTGAATCAACGTGGAAAACTGACTGGATTTAAAAAAAAAAAAAAACAGTCAACATTAAACGGAATTTCTTATTTTTGTTCACACCATTTTTTTTTCAAACCTCAATCCAATGACATGGTCGCATTTTTGTTGATTTCATGCTAGTTGACATCTCAACCAAATGTAAATCAAAACTAGAAGTTGAGTTGTCAGCTGTGCCCAGTGGGTGTCCTGGCTTTACATCAGTTCAAAAGACCGCCTGAAATACATCATTTCTGCCAATAAGAGGATTGTATGAAATATTCTGCATCCATGTTTAGGATCGGACAAAACCAATACAATGTTACATCAATGTCCATTAGTCTCACGTGGAATTCTCGTCTCGTACAAACTTTCGGCTACTAAAATGAAAAGTAATTTGTAATAGTTATTGGGTTTTCTTCCAGGCCATCGCGTCTTGTTGTCATCATAGTTTTAGTCAGGAAAAAATAGGTTGTTGACAAGTATTTTTTTTTGTCTAAGTTATTATTGAGAGAAGTGAACACTGATTCCCTGACAGGAATATCTAGTTATTCTATTGTTTCTATTATGACGTGTATTAGGTCCCAGTGGGCTTTGTTAAACACTGAGTCTGAACTACAAGACGTTATGATGATCTGGCCATCAGCTGAACCACTGGGATCTGAAATGACAGTAGACCGCAATGAACTGTAATCATTACAAGATAATAGAATCTCCCATACGATCAATTAAGCTTTTAAATATCTTAATGGAATTAAGATGGAGGAGCAGAGAAGCAGGTTGGCTGTTGGCTGGAACAAAGAGAGGCCGTTCGGCAGGTTGGCCGTTGGCTGGAACAAAGCGTCCAATTGTAATTAGGGTCCTTTTATTGATGAAACTATATTTCAGAAGCAGTTATGTGGTTGGCTGGAACAAAGAGAAGCAGTTAACCGATTGGCTGGAACAAAGCCTACAATCATAATTAGGGCTGTTCTTTTAGAAAGCCTGTTCATCTATCGTTACTAAAAGTGCATTTCTCTCTCACACTGTTAACTCAAAATTCTTTTGAAAAAGGGAGAAACTTAGAAGAGATGAGGAATAAAGTTAGATAGGAAAGAGATAACATACAGACAGTCATGCCAGGATTAGTCGTCAGTTCAAAGCATCAGATGTTCGACGGTTCAACACACATCAAACCATATAGATGGTAGACTGCATGACGTTAAGTATGTGGACACCTGCTTGTCGAACATCTCATTCCAAAATCATGGACATTCATATGGAGTTGGTCCCCATATTTGCAAATATAACAACCTCCAGCTTTCTTCTAGATGTTGGAACTATGCTGGGGAGACTTGCTTCCATTCAGTAACAAGAGCATTAGTGAGGTCGGTCACTGATGTTGGGCTATTAAGCCTGGCTCGCAGTTTGCTTTCCAATTCACCCCAAAGGTGTTCGATGGGGTTGAGGTCAGGGCTTTGTGCAGGCCAGTCAAGATATTCCACACCAATCTCAACAAACAATTTCTGTATGGACCTCGCTTTGTGCAAGGGGGGCATTGTCATGCTGGAACAGGAAAGGGCCTTCCCCAAACTGTTTCCACCAAGTTGGAAGCACAGAATCATCTAGAATGTCATTGTATGCTGTAGCGTTAAGATTTCCCTCCACTGGAACTAAGGGGCCCAGACCAAACTATGAAAAACAGCCCCAGACCATTATTCCTACTCCATCAAACTTTACAGTTGGCACTATGCATTCGGGCTGGTAGCGTTTTACGGGCAGATAGAGAATGCGTTTCCACTGCTCCAGAGTCCAATGGCGGCGAGCTTTACACCATTCCAGCCGACGCTTGGCATTGCACTTGGTGATCTTCGGCTTGTGTGCAACTGCTTGGCCATAGAAACTAATTTCATGAAGCTCCTGATGAACAGTTCTTGTGCTGACGTTGCTTCCAGACGCAGCTTGGAACTTGGCAGTGAGTGTTGCAGCCGAGGGCTGACAATTTGTATGCACTACGCACTTCAGCACTCAACAGTCTCGATCTGTGAGCTTGTGTGGCCTACCACTTCGCGGCTGAGACGCTGTTGTTCCTAGACATTTCCACTTCACAATAACAGCACTTACAGTTGACCGGGGGCGGCTCTAGCAGGACAGACAATTGATGAACTGACTTGTTGGAAAGGTGGTATCCTATGAAGGTGACACACTGAAAGTCAATGAGCTCTTCAGTAAGGCCATTCTACTGTCAATGGTTGTCTATGGAGATTGCATGGGTGTGTGCTCGATTTTACACACCTGCTGAGATCCACCAATCCACTAATTTGAAGGTGTGTCCACATACTGCTGTTTATATATTGTAACTTCATCATCTTTCTGAAATCTGATAGATTTGGAGTCAAAGTTGAGGTATTATCTTAACATCTGTTAATTGCTGGAAGCCAAGGTCTCCAAGGATGTGTGTGTGTGTGTGTGTGTGTGTGTGTGTGTGTGTGTGTGTGTGTGTGTGTGTGTGTGTGTGTGTGTGTGTGTGTGTGTGTGTGTGTGTGTGTGTGTGTGTGTGTGTGTGTGTAGTCTTCTGAAGAATCAGAGGAATCTGAGAATAATATGGCTGGCAGATGTTTAATGAGGAGCTGACATTTATCACACAGACACACCCCCCCCCCCACACACACACACACACACACATA